>NW_010135950.1:109387-145706 GCF_000699245.1 Pterocles gutturalis | reverse complement strand
CCCTACAGTTTAAAACCAGTTGTGGATCAAGCCAAGCATGAATGCAAACAATTGCCTCTGCGCCAGCCTGCCTGCTGCAGCCAGAGACACCCTCCAGCTCTGAAGCTCCCTACACTACAGGCATGTCACAGTAACAGCTGCCACAAAACTGTGGCCTGCCAGTCAGAGCTGCAACAGCAACAGAAGACAGGAGATTCTACAAGGACCATTTTCCTTGCCCCATCTCGGAGACTGCTCACATTTCATGTTCTTCCCTCTTCCAGAGCAGGCTTCCCTAAGTTGCTGCTGAGGGCTCCCTGCACTTCAGGCTTCTTGATAAATCAGAGTGTGCTACTTGGAGAAGCTAGATTGCCACATTTTCTCCCTTTCATGTGAAGTTTTGGTAAAAAAAATAGAGCTCATTTGGGAAAAAACAAATTCAAAATTTTAAAGAGTAATATATGTTTTTGCTTCAAATTTGTAACCATTGGCAGTTTGGTTTTCCCATGAAGAAGATTCAAAACTAAGCAGTGCATGTTTAAAAATGGCAATAATTTTGCAAGTTTTTCTGATTGCTTCCATTTTTTTCCACTACTTGCAGTCTGTTCCTGTTTACACAAAGAATAGGGAAAGCATGAAAGCTGTTCACTCCTCCCACCCCTCTCAGAAGGTTTAAAAACCCATGCTTTTTCAGAAGATAATGAGAACTTACCTAAAAGCTTTTATGAAAAACAGCATTTTATTTATGTTTTTTAGAAGCAACTAAAAAAATCACAAGCAAATTTGAAGAAAATAACTATTCAGCAAGAAGTTTTCAGTCAGAGAATTTTGACTAGCAGCCCCTGAAATCTGACAGTCAGGATGCTGTGTGGACATGAACCTATTTTACGTTAACTCAAAAGTACCTAAGTTCCTCCCTCAGACATGTCTTTACTACTGTGCTGTATGTAGCTTGAAGCTCAAGAAGTTTGGAGTTGAGGCAATTTGACAACACACATACACATCTTTAAAAGTTTTTTGAATCTGGAAGGCACAGTGTGGGCTACATATTATTACACTGCAATGTCAATCTTCCTCAGCAATTGTCAGGATAACTTTTGTCAGGATAACTTTTTTTGCTTTTTTTTTTTTTTTTTTTCACTCTGAGAAACGACTCATTGACTTGTTATTGGCTTCCTTGCAATAAAGGCCGTGTCTTTAGGAACAGTGATACATAGTGAGGTGTTGGCAGACAATGGTGGGAAGATTATATTTTTAACTGCTTGAGTCCTGAGATGGATTTTTATGTACGCACAGAGTAAGCTTTATGACCAAGATACCTCATGATTGGAGATAACATGCAAAAAATACAGCCAGATCTCCTGGGTAATTTCCAGCAACCAGGGTGACTATGTACAGAGGTCATCTGCTTTCCAAATCTTGCATTTACATATTTCAGATTCTGTACTGTCTTATGTTAGGCAGCAATGTGTTTTCTTCCATGCTGAGGTCAGGCATCTTCATAATTCATTCTCAGTCTCTCAATCTTTACATTCACCTCACACCTCCAGTAACCTTTTCTCTTTTTATCTTCTGCTGTCTTCCTTTCTTCAAAAAGCCACATGAACATGTCCCTTGTCTCCTAAGGTCTAGGGCTTGTTTCCCAGGAAACACACAAACACTTAACCTCTACTTAAATTCACGGGAGCATGACACCCACTTAGGTTGACAACTAAGACTTCGCTCCATCTTTGAAGGCTTCATTGCTAAGCACACATTGTACACCCAGAGTTTGTAGGCCTTTTGTCTCTCAATAGGCCCATTGAGAGCAGACTGTAAACTATTGCAGCCACAGAGTCTGCTAAGCATTAGAAAACAGTGTATGTGCTTACAGTGCCCTACAGTCACATAATGCCTCGAAGGCTTATGTAGATGGCAGAATGTAATCAGTAATTTGCAGTCTAGTGGTGGCTGTTCTATATGCAAAGCCATTTCTATTCTGGACATATCAAGAGGTCTACCGCTCATGTTTGTTGGATGCTTCCATCTCCCTCCTGTGAATTTTGCTATAAACTAACAGTAGTCACTGTGATTAAAAAAGCCCTACTCAGTTTTGCCAGCAAAAGGGACAGACATAGAAGAACAACAAATTTGCTGCCACCTATGGCTTCACTGAAAGACTCTTATGGGCAACGTACACCAAGCAAACAATCATGACACACAAAGATTACAGTAAATATCAGTTTTCAACAGTAAACCTCAAAGCATATTTCAAAGAAAAAGACTTTTCAGCATCATTAGCTCAATTTTGTAGAAGGGAAGTGAGGGTGACGTGCTTTATGCAAGGTCACCCATCAGGCTGGTGGGAAACCTGGGCAAAGAAAATCAGATATGGCTCACATCTTCCCAGTCTCCATCCAGTGATCAAGCCGCTAGGCTGCAACCTTTCACATACACAGGAAGGCAGTGAAGGTAGATTTCATCCACTGTGAAATTCTGAACAGCACATTAGTGTAGACAAGTCCAAGGATCCTTCCTGGCCTTTTCCTTTAGTTTCCCCTCAGTACAGTAGTGTTCATCAGGAAGTACCAGGATTTCAGGGGCTGCAAGTAGAGATGTGCCAGAGGGCATAACCTAGAGCAAAATGGGACAGAAGTGACCTAGGGAAAACTGCTGTCTTGGAGGCTCTCCCAGAAAGAGCAGTAGAGACATGTAATTTGAAGGATCAGAGAACAGAAGCAATGAAACATTTCCTGAATGACAATCACAAAGCGAAAAGGCTGAGGTAACTCCTATCAGCAGGGGCACAGTGGAAAGATAGGTTGTCCCCAAGAATAGCTGTGCAAAATATACAGTGCAGGAACATATGATAGGATTCCACCAAAACCAGAGCTCTTCCTTAGGATGAGCGATCATTTCTTGTCCCACTGATGGGACTACCAGTCATCAATGTTGTTCTGGATCATCCTTCATTTTGAAGAACCTCATCCTCCCTAAGCAAACTTGAATTGCAAGCCTGGGACAGCAAAAAAAACCCATAGTATGAGTCTCCTCCTGAAAACAAATAGCACCCTGAGTGGAGCAAGAGGGTAGCTGAAAGATGTTCAGCAGAGAAGAAAGTCTCCTTTCTTCCATTTATGCCAATCCAACAGTATGGCTTTCACCTACAGGAGCTGCTAGTGAACTGTGAAGCCCCAGACTTCCTGGTCAGTGCCAATTTCCCATCTGGCATTTATCACGTGTGCTGTGATCAGTGTATTTAGATGGGAATCCTTCCACATGCAAGCCACTGTTTGTGAGTGACAAACACACAGATAAATTAGGAGGACGAGTAGTCTACAGATTAAAGCATCCAAATCAGTGACATTGGAGGTCCCAACTTTCCTTTGCAGGTGTCTACAACTGATTCTGTTTAGTTAAGCTGATGGGCATTTACAAAATTAAAGTTATTTAATTTCTGAATCTTCTTGCCAAGGAGAGGGAAGGAGACGAAAGTCTGATATGGTGGCTGCAGAAGCCAGTTATCATATGTAGATTTATTATCAGTTGCTCTGTTGCTGCTGCCTGTCTACATGCTTTTACCCTGTGGTAAGTATGATGTAGTTTATCCCACAGTGAAAGTGGATTTGATGTTCTATAAATCCACATCTTATTTAACCTCAGTGGGACTTGCTTACACAGAGGAAAGGGAAGAGAAAAGAAGGAGGGAACTACTAGCACTACAGCCAATCATTTCTAGTCTTTCTCTTTTTAAATAAAAATCAAATAATACCCTGTGCTAGCTCAGGGTCCACAGAAGCATCTTCATTAGCCAGGGCAGTACTCAGTGGGACTATGTGCATTGTCATAATTTGTAACCCAAGGACAGCAATTCAGCAGCTACGACAAATTTTAAACTGAAACTGTCCCACCAGAAAAATGAAATTATATACACTGGGGCCACAACTCCCCAGATTAGGCTGCTAGAATTCCCCGTATCAATGTACATAATATATTTAATCTTTGTCCTCCCATGCTTACTTGAGCAATGAGACATTTGTCATTACGTGTGGACTGTGTAAGGCACCACACAGACATCAAGCAATGAGGTACCCTTGCAATCTAACACCAAAGACAACAAATTAACGTGGACAGGTTATAGGGGAAATAGCCTAAACATGACAGTAATGGGGAATAACTGATGACACAACTATTACACATTAGCTTTCTTCACAAATACCCTTTTGTTTAAATAATCTGGCCAGGAATAGAGGTTGCAAACAGAAATAACGCTGTGTGTCTGCCTACCTTTTCAATTCATAGGGAATTCTTGTCTGCTACAGCTTTTCCATATGGGGATGATTTTTTACTCTGTATCTGTACTCTTTTGCTGTGCAATGACCTAGTCTGAGCCCTCTTAATTTGGCAAATGTGACTTCATCATCCAATAACATCAAGTAAAAAAGACTTTCCAAATGAAATAAGCATTTGCCCAATATTTGTCTGCAGGTTTGGACCAGCCCTGGAACACAGCTAGAGATGAATACATCCATCTCTGTTATACCCATGAGTGTAAATCAGCACAGCTCCCTTGACTTCAGAAAGCCTCTTCCAGTTTATGCCAGCTGAGGATCCAGGTCACAGTCTGCTACCATGGCATCAGAAGCAGCCAAGCAGAATTCTTGCATGCAGAAAAGCATGAACTGGTGTTCCTCCTTGGCTAGTCCCACTCTGTCAGATTAATGCATAGATTGATGGGATGCAAGGACAAGGACTCTCACATTTCATTTTCAAAGAAAAACACAACAGAAAATACTTCCCAAAACAACCAGGCTGGCAGTGGAAGCTTACCAGGCATCAAAGGTTTAAGGCATTTCTGCTGCACTGCTGCTGAGACACCTGCAGGGAAACTCTGTGTGTTTTGCTGTATACTCATCTTGCTGGACAGCTTATGTGTCTCCTCAAATATTTATCTCTATCTCTACCTCTTTTAGCACACAGAAAGCTTCTCTGGTTGTACTGAATTTGGCATTTTGTATGAAATGGTCTCACCTGTCACTGGATCTCACATAAGTATGAGGCTTTATCCTTCTTCCATAAGCAGACTATTTTATTTAGGTGCAAAATATACCAGGCTCACATAAACTTCTGCTGGGTCAGTACATATTTATCTTCCAAACAACCATATTTCTTCATCTTAACTTGGAGAAGTAAAGAGAGTGAGCAAAGTTACCAGGGCCATAGAACTCTGGATCTTGACTCCATGGCAGAGTTGGTAACTACTTTTTAAACTGAAGGTGAAAGGATTACCTGGATCATGTATCCCCAGAAAGGAGAGGAAGGCTCAGAGGGAAGGGTTCTGGATACAGCTGGATGAACAGGTACTTCAGGAAGCACACAAGAAGCAATGGTGAGCCCCAGGAAGTGGTAGTACAGAAATACAAAACAAGAATTGTCCAAAATCAAGCTGGATTAGATTTGGCAAAAGAAATGGAAACCAAGGACTTCACAGAAGGGTTTTTCCATGTTTGAAAAGAAAGCAAGAAAGGAAGAAATAGCTCCACAGCAAACATGAGGTAAAGATTTACAGTGATGGAGATAGGACCTCAAAACAGAATAACTAGTCCACCTCAGTTTTTCTTAAAGTTGATAATAATGAAAATAGGGTAAAAACAATGTTTGGAAATACACACACAGGAGAGGAAATTATCAGTTCCACAGAAAAGAAGTAAAACTCTACTTGTTCTGCTTGTGCCAGTCAGAGAGATCAGGCAATCAACATGTGAATCCACAAACCTAGCCTCAAGGACTTTTAATTGGTTTCTTCATTATCTAACTGCTAGAACGAGATTTTAAAAATTGTGTCTACATATCTACAGGCCAGTTATTTTGGTCTTACCCATATGCAGGCTTTTACAATTTTTTCTGAAGAAAAAAAAAATCCAAACCAGAGATAAACTGAAGACAGGCTTTTCCAAAGGTAGAGCTAGAATATTACAATAACTATGTTTGATAAGATAACCACTTCCTCTGCAAAGGAACTGGAGTAAATCTCATCTACCCAGACCCCAAGTAAAGGAATTGCTGTGGTGCTGCACTGTAAGTTGTTAGTCAAGATGGAAAAAAAAAAAAAAAAAAAAAGGGGGGGGGGGGGGAGGGTTAGGGAGGGTTAGGTCAGGAATTGCAAGAACTGCTAACACAGGAAACAGCACTAGATACTACTGAACAGGGAAATATGAAGATGGAGGGAATTTACTAGTAGCTTCCCATAAGGACCAGTCTTGCTCTGTGTTTCAGCTTTACGAAATTACACATAAAAAGAAACAGAATTGGGCAATGGCAGGAATGGAGGAAACATCAGGAGTACGCTGAAGGATCACAGTCAAGGCAAGCAATTAAAGACTAACAAGAACTGTGGCTTTAAGCTAGGAGCTAATCAAAAGAAAAGACAGAGCGTGTTGCATTAGTTGCTCAGCAGATGACACTACAAAATGCAGGAATGGGAAAAAAACGTAACACACGAGGTGCCTTCCTTCCAGTAAGAGAGAAAGCTGTTAGACCATTACAAGAACTCTCCCCTGATATAAAGCAGACAATTCCTGTCACCTGTAGGCACAAAGATCTACCAAGATCAGAAGTAGTATGAAATAGGACTAACAGTATGATCAAGAAGAGAAAAATCTATCCCACAAGGGGAACCTAGTTTAGGAAAACAAAAGGAAAAGGGATATGATTGGTCTCCATATAAATCATAGATGATTAACACTAAAGAAAAAAAATCAATATACACTGACATTTAAGATGGGGAATAAAGAAAGATCTCTAACCAAAAGCGCTGGACTATGGAACAACTTTTTGGTAGCAGTGATCCCTAGCTTGTTTTAACGTGAGTTTAATCAGTTAGTGAAACAGTTAATGCCTTTGACAGCACAGAGTGGAACTTCTTGACACAGAAGATTCATTCCATGCCTTTGCTTCATGTTTCTAGAGTCCTAACTGAATCCATGTTTCCACCTGCTGGCTTGAAACAATTGCTCAATAGCAATATTCTTCAAACATTTATCATTGTCACCTGTTCATTAAGCAATGAATGTGGGATTACAGCTCTACGAAAGAAAGAATGTATTTACGCTCTTCTCATCTCAACAGAATGCTCTTTCATCCTTTTATATAAGTTTTCTTCTCCCAAAAAGAATCTCAAAACATTTAAATGTCTTGCACTGCTTTACTGTAAAAAAAAACATTTACCAATTATAGCATGCAGCTCCTCTAAGGTGAAACACATCAGCTGTTTTAATGGCACACGACAGACATGCATAACAGACCAGAGCATATCCTACTGAACATGCAAAAGAGAATTTCTGGTAGACAGGCTGCGACTACACTAAGCTTGGACTCTGGCCAGGGCTTCATGTCTAACACCAACAAATGGTCCCATAATGCCTGTGAAGCATCAGGGAACTTTGTTTTAGGCTACATCCAAATGAGGCTCTGTAGTGTCCCAGACAGCAGGATGGCACATAAATGGTCTTTAAAAAAATCTGATAAATGAACATTAGAACGTAGGACCACTGTGAGGCAGGATAAGGATATTTTTCCCAGTTTACAGATAAACCAAAGCTCAGTGTCTAAGTGACTTCCTCACAGTAGCAAAGAAAGTCTGTGGTGGATTGAACCCTAGTTTACACCCCAGTTGTTCCTCCTTTGGCTGTTCACAAAGCTGCCCATTACTGTGGAGAGCAAACATAAGGTCTACCCACAGGAGTAAAAACCTCCCATACTTACAAAGTCTCCACAAAAAAGCCCAGACTAACTGCTTAGGTTTCAACATCATCTATTTCACCATCTCTACGATCTGAAGCACTCAAATTACCTGTCCTTTAAAAACAAGCTGCCTCTATGGATTAGTTTCCATGTGAGCCTTGAGATTTATTTTTCCATGTACCACCTAAACACATTAGATTTACTTTTAGTCCAAACTATGCCACCACAAGTAGTGAATGTATTTTGTCCTCTAGAATAGCTAAAATGAAATTTTGCACTTTTATGCCTTTACCCATCAAAAGAGCTCCAAATGTTTCACAAACACTGATGCATCAGGGGGACCCATCAATCAGATCTACTCCATGACAACAACATACATAGTCTGTGACTGAAATCTCCCTGTAGTCTCATGAGGGAAGCACAATTTTCAACCTTGCTTTGGAGCTGGAATAAGAGAGATCCAGGAAATGTACTGCAGAAGAGGCAGTTGAACTTAGATTAGTCAAGCCATATGAAAAACTTCTAACTACTGGACCAGCCTTCCCTTCACTGTAAAATAACAGACTAGGTTGCAATGTGCTCACGCGACAGTGTTATACTTCTCTAGATTGCATATTTATTCAACTAAAAGTTTCATATTATTGGAAACATTGATGTTCCCCAATGTCCTTTCACCGCTCAACTCCTCCTCTCCCCTCTACTCCAGTTCCAAATCCCACTGCATTTGAAAATGTCATCGTTCACTTGGTGACACATCCCAGCCACGCGGGGTGGCAGCTTAGTCATCTCCCTGCTGTGAACGAGGTGTGATGGTGACAAGCACCTTACAACTGCACAATCCTTTTTTGGGCACATTGTGTTGGAGGCTGCTTGCCTGTTCTATACAAAGGGATGGGTGGGAGGAACAAACTGGGGTGGAAGAACTCCACACACATAAAGGAGAATGGAGGAATTGGAGGTGGCCCTAGCAGTCAAATTACATCTTCAAGCACAGTTGAAAGCTAAAGGGCACCTAGAGAACCAGGCAAAAAGACTAAAAAAACACAAATGAGTCAGAGACTCATTTGGGTTGACATTCTGCAATGTCTACTGTAGGCACTGAATTAAGGCGCCCTACACCATCTTTTGAAGCAGCTATCTCTCTGCAGGCTCTGTAGAGATACTAGAAAATAGCATCACATCTTTGGCATTGACACCAGCTTAAAATGTTCCCCTTTCCTCCACCGATTCTACCTCTTCCAGATCTTGAGGAAGTTCACCTTCTTCTGAGGTATGCTAATAAGGCTGTTCTTGAGGCTCTCCTGGAAACTGGACAAGGAAATTATCCTAACTAAAAATGTCTCTTCTGTGAGGGAAAAATGGACAGAAATCCCTCCATTCAGCTTCACTGTTCAAGACAGTGGATCAGTACCTCAGATCCAGTTTTGTGGATTGCCTACAATTCCCAAACAAGTTTTTGTTTGACTGTGCCCTCATACCCATATCAGAGAATGTTTTACAAGGCAGATGATCATACAGCATCTAGGATAATTACTACTCTCTAAAGAGCAATGGAAAAGCATTGAAGAATGAGACTGTTCCGTCTGAGCTGGACTTTGACGGGTAGGTGGGGAAAAAAGATCTTCTAAACAGGTAACAGCAGGTTACCCCAAGTACCCTACTTACACATGATGTACATGATTTTGTCTTGAGTCCTTGAAGCCCTGAGCCCCATGTGCTGTTTTGTATGAGGGAATCTGAACCTGTCGTACAAGCCCTGGTGCTGAACATCCACCACCAGAACTCATCCCCTGCATTGCTGCCCCACATGACATTCCAGTCCACCTGGAACAGGGAAACCTTGCCGTGCATCTATACTCATTAGCTTCTTAACTCTGTCAGTTACCTCATCAATCAATGCAGAAAATGAGCAGAAAAGCTCAGTGAGGGAGCATTAAATCTACACTCCAGTAAACCCGGACCTGCAAGAGTGGTTTCAAGGCACATAACCAAAACCAGACTTCATTTAATCTCCTCAGGAATAAGCATTTCTACCCAAGTGTGTGGCACTTAGATCCTCATGATATTATTATACTCTGCCACCTTCCTTGTTCAGGTGTGTTCTGCATTCATGTTGTTCCTGCACACCATGGGGAAAAAAGTTAAATACATTGTCCCTTACCTATACTTTCCAGATGGCTTTTTTAATTAAAGGGTTCCACTGCTAGTATGTCTCTATTTGCTGCAGGCCAATGACAGAGGCTGGAGAATCTTGCCTTCAGAAGCAGAATTATATTTTCTGCTCAAGTAGCAGTCATCTGTGCTTTGAGACCACACACAGGGCGCAGTCCATGTCGCTATGCACTGCAAGAAACTCACTTGATGAAGAGCCATGTCACAACAAAATTTAACGTGTACTCACATCACACTTGTAGCTTTGCTGCGAATGTGTCCTGTTTGTGCTACACAAGGAGCAGGCAATTAACAGTGGACGTTGACACAATTTCACGCATCTCTGAAAACTACTTGTCAGCTGCCCAAAGACTTGTCACCGGGTTCAGGGTTCTCTGTCCCACAGTTGCACCTCTCAATTGGTTATGAGGTCTTCTTTATCAGTAGGAAAACATGGAGCTACCTGTTCCACCAAAAACCAGAAAATTAACATGTCTAGATCCTTCTGTCTCAAGGATAGGTATCCTTATAAAGGTTGGCTTGAGCGGGACGGCAGATCAGCTATGTACGTCTACTTCATCATCCCCTAATCACTGCTTTATAATGTTCATAAGTCTGGCAGTTGTGTTTCCTAGATTTGAAATTATGGTTTTATGCAAAATATTGTCCAGACAGTATGGTACCTGGTTAACCAAAGAAACAAACCTGTAACTTATCACTGAATGGTAACCTTCTTGCACAATTATTTGTACCTGCTTTCATTGAATAAGGAAGTATGTAAGAAGGATAATAGTTCCAGAAGGCATAATGATGTCCTGGAAATAAAATTTCCCAGAAAATTCTGGAAAAACTTTCATTTCCTGCCATGAAAAATTTATTTCCTCCCACCAATTGGTCTGCCAAGTTACTGGACCTTTTATCAGCCCAAGTTATGACTGCCTAAAAAGAAACAGTGTAAACTGCTGGATGGTCACTGAGGATTAAGGACCAGAGACTTTATCTGTTCTGTTAGTGTTCACCACTTAATTATAGGCCCATTTACTACGTCATGATGACCTGAAGACCCTTTATCAGATGAAACTAAATGTCAGTTATTCTCCTCTTCTATACTCTACTTCAAGTCAGCTCAGTATCAATTTCAAATGCTTTCAAAGTAAACCCTCTACTGGAATCATTTATCATCATTTTCTTGCAACTTGAGTTTAGCAGTTCTTCCTGGGGAGGCCCTACTAAATACCTTCAACAGGTTTGACCTCACAGGATACATCCCTTATGTAGTCTTTGTCCAGTTCACCCTACAGGGGGGGAATAAAAAAAGTATAACAGCAAAAAGACAAATTTAGTGCATTGAAGAGCGTTCTCCCTGGAGTAATTGTCTTGGCTGCACAAAAGCAGAGAGAACCTATTTCTAGGGCTTCTGCAAGAATCCCAGCTTAACAGCTGACCCTTTCATACAGCCTAGTTGCAAAAAAAGAGCTGCTCCATCACTCACACATCACTTCCCTCACCTTTGGCTGAAGTAACTGGAAAGGGATCAATGACAAAGATAAAACCTGAAAAATCAGACATATATTGCCAGAAGGCCCAGGAGTTACATTTTACTCGTATTTAAAAAGCCTTAAGAAATGTTAACTATGACTCAATACAGACAGTGAAAAAAATATAGTTGGACTGCTCTTTGCTCCCAGGAGCAGGCAGACGAGACAAGGGCACAACACTCAAGCAGTAAAAAGAGATCCATGGTAAGGTTAATGTCTCTTCCAAGCTTGCAGTAGGCCACAGTGTAATTGTGGACTCAGCATGCTGTGTAAGCTGCTGTAACCTGGCTAAAAGCAGTCACTTAAATCTGCATGCATCAGTGCATTTGGCACTGCTGAAGACAGAGCATAGTAGTAAGCACCAAAGGAGCAACCGTTCCAGCAGCCAGCTTCCTTTAAAGCCAGGGTCACAGTCCTGGAGAACTGCCCATGTGCAAGTTTCACACAAGCAAGTCAGCAGACAAAACAGCAAGCCTGCAGAGTGCATGAGAGACTGCATGGCAGAAGAGGGACATGGATTCCTAGCCTTCCACCATTACAGCCAAACCAGAGGACCCAGCTCAAGCCTATAACCTCAATTGCAATGCATTCTCACTAACTACCCAATTTTGATGCCATCATCATAATACCCCCTTTAATGGGAGCATGGACTGTGGCACTGAACCGAGAACACAGGAGTTTTGTTTAAAAGGTTCAGATTGCTGCTCACAGAGACCCAAGCTAAGGGTTACATGGCTGGTACTGTCCACAAGGGCCTCTTCCTACTCCTTCCTCTCAGCTAGAACAACAGTGTCAGCACAATCCAGATCCGCAGCAGTGTGCTGCAGCCCCTGAGAAGGTGAGGATGTCCTGGAGCCATGGAAGGGTGGCTGTAGCATTCCCCACACAGCCTGAATGGTGAACCGTGTGCATAACAAGAACTGTTCTTCCAGGAGCCCCACCACTGCCCTACAACACTAAGATAAGCAAGCTGCTCCCCAGTGATCTACCTATTTAGGAGACATAGCAGACAACCGCATGCTAACCCCCAACAGCTGTGCACTGTGCTGCCTCCATCCCAAAGCTTTCTCTCTGGGGCTGAAGCAGCTGAAGGTCAAAACACCCTGCCATAATTGCTTAGTGGAGCTCGCTGGCCACCTCACACACAGGAACCCTGCACATGTTAGGAGAAGACAACATTAAGCTCTGTGGTACCTTTATATGGACAAACATTACTGAAGAACCATCAGATTCCCAGCAGCACCTGCTAGAGGACTCAGATTCATTACATTCCAAACCTCTATGTTATGTCATCCCCAGTCCTTGGGAATTAGCCTTCAGTGTTTATAGCCCTATAGGCACCCCTCTTCTTAATTTTCTGCTCTTTTTGTCATGTACCTAATCAAACCTGCTAAGTTTATTCTATAGACCCTTCTGCACTCGCCCTCCTGCTTCAAGATAATTTTCAGATTAATTTTTCTGGCATCTACTCCCTCCTGTTTCTGTATCACTGCTGTAAATTGGATTTTTCTTCTCAACATCAAGAGAAGCAAAACAGGGCTTCCTGAGACAGTTTTCTGGACAATTACACAGAAGTAATGCACTCATCATAAGCAACAGATAAGTAGCTTTAGCACGTCATAGTTATGGTTCTTTGGCCTATAGAACAACATAAATATGCTGATATACCCAGCTCTGCCCTGCTCTTTGCCCCACAGAGCTCCACAGCATCCTCAACTCATACCTGCAAACACATACACATGCCTTGGTAGAAAAGGTTCCAGCTCTGCCTTCTGGGAGGACCAGGACTGCACCTGGCACCAGCCCACCGGCCACATGATGCCCGAACACCCATCAGGCCACCACTGAACTGTGTGGGGCCAACTGAGGAGGTGGCAGCTGCGGAGATGTCCCTGTGGCTGTTGTGGGGTGGGGGGGGCAGTTATACGGCCCTAGTCACCAGGCTGTGAAGAGGACTGGCCATAAAGAATAGTCTTTAACTGTCTGTCTCCGCCACACTTTCCATACAGATCATGCCTTCTTCGAGGCATACTCCTTCCCCGAACACACCCACTCACTGATGTTTTCCCTTAGAAAAAACCCAAACAAACAAAAAACCGCTCTGGTGCTCCCTTGTGTTCATGTTTAGATAGCAAGCAATCAGCTGGAAAAAAACCCAGTGAGGTCAAAAATAAACTTTTCCAAAGGGGTTCAGGCAGGCAGTACTTAAAGAATAATTTCCTGAATACAAATTGTCTTCATTTGCTGGCAGAACAGAAACCATAAATTTTACACATCACAAAAAGCACAGAGTCCTGGTCGAAGGGGCAGGGATGGATGGAAGGGTGAAGACCAAAACAGAGGAGGATTGGAAGGGCAAAGGGGATTTAGTGGAAGCAGGGCCTTGGTCCGGTTTTAGCACATTCAAAAATCTGCTGCAGAATATTCTATATGATAATGTTATATAGATGCATATAGAGATCTTTTTCTTTCCTGTGTGACCATTATGGAACTGTCATAAAACAAAGAGTTTGTCAGTAACTCTTCTGAAGAATAATTTACAGTTACGTACATGAGTCATCTACTAAACTGCAGTTGCATCTAGACTTCAATTTCTGTGCTAGTTCATAAGATTTTCACGCAGGAATACAAGCAAAATTGTGCTTCTACTACTGCAGGCAAATGTTTAAATATTTTACAAACAGAAACACATTTTGAATGAATTTTTTAAGCCAAGATGTAATGTTTCCATTCCTATTTGCTTTGAAGAGTTTCATACAGTTAGAGAATGCCCCAGCTGGCGTTTGAACTGAGAAAGCAATGCCTCTTTCAGCTGTTACAGATACAGACAAATTCTGCACTGAATTCATGTGATGAGTTCTGAGATTCTGGTTACACTGGAAACACATAATTACAAACATGTTCCTATTTTACATTCCCTTACTAGCTGCTTTCCAGCTTCACAGAATTCCCAACATTCCCTCACATAAATCTGAGCAATTCAGAGGTGCAGACCGTATCTGTATGAGAACCGGAGTCTTAATGAGGTGCCTGAAAGGAAGGAGTCAGCTGGCAAACATTAAGCTATTTTCTATATAGATTTTTCATCCACATCCTTTACCTGATGAATGGCTACACAAGTCTGAATTAGGGAGTTTCCTTGAAAACACAATACAAAACTAAGAAACTGACAGGTAGTTTGAGAATGAAAAATACACCCTGGAAAATGGATTAAGTTATATGTCATCAAACTGTACAAGGCAACAAAGCAGGAGAACTGCTAAGCCAGGCCAAGTCCTGCACAATGTTTAAAATAATCCAGGTAGAATCTTCTTGGAATCCACTGAAGTAAACAGAAAAGGGGCTTTTGAGATTTAGTATCTTCAACTCTTGCATTTTCCACTTTTTTTCCCTTTGCCAGAAAGAATCCCCACTAAATAAGAGGTTGCCCTCATCCTGAAGTTCTTTGAGCACTTTCAATTCCTGGCTTTTGCAGAGACATAAAATTTTAGCAAAGCCCTTGAGGTCTCCTGTGTTCTGTGGTACTTCTCCATTAAAAAAAAAAAAAAAAAAAAAGGGTATTTAGTACCAAAAGTGCATGTCCAAAACATTTTTACTTTCAAGAACCTACTTTCACAGAATAATTTTTATTCTTTCTTTCTGTTAGACGCTTCCTTGCAAACACCAAAATCAATCATGTCGAGAAACCATCTGATCCAAATAGGAAAAGATTATGCAACAGCATGTCATTAGCAAATCAATACTGGCTGCCCAGCCATGTGCTTGTCAAGGTTGCATTGATTTCTTTAACGACATATTGTTGCAGCTGGCCTGCCAAGCAGATCCATCCACATTGCAACATCTACAGCTGAGGAGGAGATGGTTTTCCAGTCCCGTAGACAGACTTAAAAGCAACAACAAAAACCTATAGAGCAATCAGTACGTTACTGAGCAAAGAGGGCATTTCTGGGATTCTGCTTTAATCTTCATACAGGTGCATTGTTGCCCCTACAGCTACATTCACTCTAGGAGCATTCTACCAGTACATGGTATTATTAAAGAGCTCTTACACAAAGGTAGTCAATACACTCAGCTCATTGCTTGCTGGGCTGCAGGCTGCTTGGTAGGTTTTTCTCCCAGGACAAGTTGCCACTCGTTGTCTGAACCACCATTACCCTCCATATATTGTGTCCAACTTCAGCAAAACCCACTGCTATGCCTCTTCTGGCTGGACACACACAGCTGCTGAGATACCGCATAAAATCCTCTGTTCTGAAAGCACAAGAAGCTACGTGGACTTGACACACAATAACCACATAATTTTTAATGGGAAATTGAAGAGTAGAAGTTTCCAGGGTGTCATCATAAAAGTTTCGGCTTTGGC
The DNA here is from genome assembly GCF_000699245.1 of Pterocles gutturalis. Lineage (NCBI taxonomy): Eukaryota > Metazoa > Chordata > Aves > Pterocliformes > Pteroclidae > Pterocles > Pterocles gutturalis. The sequence goes on along the minus strand of NW_010135950.1, from coordinate 129,953 downwards.
CATCAAGAAGTGGTGCTTATTATCCATTGGGTTCACAGTAGGAAATAAAATAGGACCAATTTAATAGAATCAGGATTGTTCACCACTAGGAATATCACCCTTTGCTTTTAAGTAAGGGAGAGATTAAAACTTGTCCTCCTAATCATTTATGGCATGCCATTTAATGAGATGCACTGAAGAAAAACAGTTCAGAAGATAATTATATGAAGAACAATAAGCAAGCAGTTCTTTATTTATTAACAGATCTTAGTGCTGAGCTGCAGAATACAGGCACATAAGCCTGGCAGCAAAGACCAGGCCCAGCAAGAGCTGGGAATAAGACCCATTTCACACAGGAGTGTTACGTCCCAGGCTCAAGAGCAGAGTCAGATATTCCAGCAGTATCTTACCAAATAGAGCCACAGAGCCAAATTGGGGTGCAACATGGGAGTGAGATTGTTATTTCTAGACAGAGTGCTGGCTGGTGGCAGGCAGAAGGACTCTATGTGCCAAGGAAAAGTTGTTAGCCAACTGGCTCTGCTCTTTGAGTGTGCACAGGTTGCTTTTCTTCTGCTTGGATGATTTATTTTTTTTTTTTAAATAAATGCTGTCCCTAACCTTGGGTAAAGCAGCCCAGTTCTCAGTGCTTCTAATAAAAGAACTCAAATCAAACAAGAAATTTAATAAAAAAAAGTCATAACATAGGTAAAAACAGAGCAAAAATTGGCTGAGGAAGAAGCTTGCTGTAGGAAATTTTGCAGCAGAGAACACAAACCATGTTGCTTATCCTGCCAACATAAAGATACGGGAGGAAAATTATGAACTAGTTCCCCTGGTTAAACACCTGATTAACAGCTGTATCACTATAAAACAAAGATGAACAATTGAAATGGAGAGATAGAGTCCCCATTAAAATAATACAGACGAGGTGGAAAAGATTTAAAAAATTACAACTGGTTAGCACAAGCTTATTCCATTCCTCAATCAAGTGAGTAGGGAATGAAAAAGTGCTCTGAGAAGAGATTTTGGAGAAACGGTTCTCAGAAAAAGACCAGTGAGAAGTCCCTTTCTGCTCTGTTTGAGAACCCTAGAAACCAAATATTGACTTTTTTTTTTTTTAACAACTCTTTTCAAAACGCAAGAGTTGATTATGTGCACAGCCTGGTCCATCTTGGGTGTCAGTTGTAAAGTGAACATATAGAGGCTGGTAAAATTCTTATAATGACATCTGCTGCCAAAGCACAAGCACCTCTGAAAAGATTTGCAAGGCAAAATTTTTAGAAGAGGTTGGGTCTCACTTTCATTGCATCCACTGAACGTCGGGAGTAGTCTATAAATACCACCAAAGCCAATGCTCCTGTCATCCTCATAATGCCTTAGTCAAATTAACTGAGTAACGACTTAGGCCATAACCAAAACCCTATCTTTAAGGGAAAGGTTTAGTCATGTGCATAACATATTTCTGCTAGGCCTTTCCTGTCTCCTAGCTTTCCACCATTTCCAGGAACACTGCTCAGAAAAGCAAACTCATCTCTGTCTCTTGCATCACTCCAAGGTCAGAAGAATCAGTCTAAGAGTTCAGTGAGGACCTCTCTGGAGCCAGGTAGCCAGAACAGCACGGTAAAAGACTGCTCTATCAGAGAAGGGACCTCCCAATTGAGAGCTGACCTGTTTATTATCTCTCAAGTTAAAGCAGTGCAGCAGCATGTTCTGCTTTCAGCAAAATGAACTGAATTCTACTGCTTAATTCAAAGTGAACCACTAAAAGCACACAGACAAACCTGCTCCCACATATATCTCCTGGGGCAACAGCCAGGGTTGACTTTCATGTCATCCCAGCAAGCAGAAGCTCTATGAATTCAGTTTAATTTATTGTAACACATCTACAGCAAACACATTGCAGAAAACCAAGCATCAAGCAAAGGCAGCTATGTTAAACCCCAATATCTCCACTCTAAGTGCACAGTCCAATACCCATATATCTGGCAAAGAAAATTCCTTGGTTCTGAAAGCAACCTCTGCACACAAATCTTAATCCAGGCAGTTCAGGTATTGGTGGTATTAACTCATATGCCCTCTAACATGCTCATTGCAATTTGGAAATCCACTAGGGAGTGCCTGGCCAGGTGTCCCTCCCACCCCCCCTATTGCTTTTGAATTAACTGGTCATTTTCAAACCAGTTTCATGAACTATTGGAGGCTTCAGAGATATGAACTCCCTCAGAAGAGTTTCGGTACAAGTAACAGGACAGAGGAGAGATCCCCAAATTAATGTCTTCTCCTGGGAAGGGTTTTCTAGAAAATTCAGCCCTTCCTCTCCCTGGACCCAGTCATACAACTAGAAATGCAGAAAGAGTCACAGCCGCACTGGAAAGCAGTCTTCGCACCTTCTGCTGCCCCTGGTCCAACTTCTTGAAAATTAAGACACTTTCTGTGAGAGTAATTTCAAAGGTGCAACTCCAGCCTCAGGTTTGGGTACACAGAGGAACAAGCACGCACACAAACACACATGGGCTTCTCACAACAAGCTACTTGGTTTGTGAGTCTGGAAGACACAGGTGGGAAAGTATCACTCCAGTATTGTTTCAAATGGCTTTGCAGGCATGAATTGGCAGTCTGGGGTTTTTTTGTTTTTTTAAACATCCAAACAGAGCAGCTTCTGGGACAGGTCAAGCTGACAATTTGTATAGCAGTTACAGTGGAAAGCTGCACATAATTAAAAGAGAAAGGTCCACTAAGCTCAGAGCACAGTTTTAACTGTATATGTTTAAAAACAGCAAGGCAACATCTTGCATCAAAAGCTCTCTGTGGCTGGCAGCTGGTGCCAGCTCCGCCCTTTACACCTTCAGTGTTTTGGGGCAATTACTTCTCTTCTGTGAGCCTTCCTTTTCCCTATCTGTAAGATGGAAAACAGGAACCCAAGCAGATTGGTGACACAAACATGTGCAAGGTCCCAGTTATTAGCCCATCAGTCAAGGGCCCAAGAGAACAAATTTCACCTCCTCACTATAACATGGGCTTGTAAGTGAGTCACACAGGTCCCTGTTCATACGACCTCCTCTGGCACCAAAGGAGTCCTACTGCAGTGTCTAAAATTGAAAGAATGATGAACGAGAAGCTACTGTAGGGCTTAATTTAGGTATTGTGCCTATCTCTTTCCACTGACTTGGAGCTAGGATTTTTCCAAACTAATCCCTCTGCCATAGTGCAAGATGCTGATTACTTGAGTGTATTAATGATTGAAACTCACAGGAGCACAGAGAGAAAAATGACTCAGAGAGAAACAAAAAATTAATTAAGATCACAATATATTTGTTAGTGTTCCATATACAATTTATTATAATAGCCCTTATTTCTCAACTAATGCTTTCTTTATAAAGAGTTAATTAATATGATTATCTCTGAAATTAAGATGGGGAAAATTATGGCATGGACAGGAGGCCAGCAGTAGGTTAGGGAACAGAAGTCAGATTTTATTTGGCATCTTTGCTGTGGGCTTTAACCACTAGCAAACCATAGCTGAGCCATGGACAGCATAAGCCCAATATGAATATGAGCCCTGCATGTTACAGCTGGTTAAACACACACCCAGAGAAGGTCCTATTGATCTGCTGGAGAGGAAGATAACATTTTAATAACCATTTAATTAAAACAAATTGTTTATGAACTGTTTACAAATGGAAACTTAAAGTGTGACTAAAAATAATTGAGAGAAAATATCTCTTTCCACTTTTAGAGCAGAGTAACATCTGTAATCAGTGCAATCAGCTAAAAAAATATAAAATTAAAAATACAATGATTATTCACTCTTCTATTAAATTTGGGAGGAATTTATGATATTTTATTTGCACAGAACTTTATTGGTTTAATATCTGTTAAATTACCCAGGAATTTTATGTGAAATGATTCAAACAAAAAATCCAGCAGATTATTTCTACAGCCTCCTAGAAGCAGAGCAGGGTTTACTTGCTTGCAAAATGCTCTCTGTTGATCACAGATTAACAACATTAACCAGTCTAAAACTAGGTCTCTATGGATGGCTGTTTTTAGACTATTTGGTGTATTTCTCCTAAGCACAACAGAAACTGTTATGCATCTCAGGGAGCAGAAAGAGTTAATTCACATTGGTAAAAATATTCCAAGATCCCCATTAAACCAAACCAATTAAACCCAACAAGCCATGCATAAAATCAGCTCTGTGACTTTGCTGCATATGCAGTAAGTAGCAAAAAAAGAGGCCTAGGAAGCCAGTTTTTTAACTAGGGGGTGTTTTACCCAGATCTGTTTTACTTGGGGTTGTGGAGACTATAAGCAGAATGTCAGCTGCACAAACAACCTCAAACTAAAGGACTCTGGAACCTTCAACTAATGGAGAAATTTTTAACCACTCTGAAGTGATGCAAAATGTTCACCATAGCAGTGTCCACTGACCTTACAGCAGGATCCAGAAAAAAAGACCTTCATTTCTATAGCATAAACTGCCCGATTCTGTAGGTCAAGCATCAGCACAGCCCACTGCAGTCAAAGGCAAATCAGATGGGGATGTTTATTGCCTGAATTAAAACTCTTTTGCTGGGGAGGAGACATGCAGAAATTTGACCAGTACCCTGTATCATTTATTAACTTCACTCAGTCTCACCACCTATTTCTGTCATTTCAGACAGAACATACACCCAGATGTAGCCTTCCCATCAATCAGTGTCAAGCCAGTGGAAAAAATATTAGTCTGGTGTATCCACACCTCTTCTTTATCATAGATCTATTGAGGTAGAGGAATACACAGCATATTCATCAAGATTCCCATCTTTATAATAAGTTTTTTATCACTGCTGTTAAGGAAAAAGAAAATCCTTGTTGAAAAATTTATACTGGAAGAATTTAGCATTGGAGGAAAACAGCCATGTCAGCTCACAACAACAGAAAGCCTATTCAGAAGGGGAGAATTTCTTGCATTGTACCCTTTCTTCACTCCAGAACTACCAGATTTAACAGCTTCCAAAAGCAGCAGGTAATTTGCTGCTTTAAATTGCTTTCCATGTGCTCCTGTGGATCACTCCTACACATGCTCAGCTGAGCAAAGGTGAAACCTGTCCCAAGGGAAGGTAGCTATAGACTTGAAATAGGGCAATTATGCTGCAGAGTGAATGAATTGTCGCCTTTAGCAGAAGATTGAGTGAAGCTTCCCAAGAGCACCAGCGTCATGGTGTTACATCATTAAAGAGGGGACAGTTTTGTTTATACAACATGAGTTGCTCTGGTGAAGTAGTTCATGGGCTTCTCTATGAATTTGCGATGTTCTGAACGTTCACCAGGCTAGAAATGTCCTCAGATGACAGAGCAGGGTGGATCCTCACGTCATAAATCAGATAGACACAGTGACTCTCAAAAAGTTACAGCTGTTTAGGACATGGCCCTTATAAGATGCCCAAGGCCACTTTAATCCTGCACAAAAACCAGAGTTCTGCTATAAAGCGCTCCAGGAGTGGCAGGTATAGGATTTAAGCCCTTCTGCTTTAAACTGATACCTGCTGGCATTCAAGTTCACAAGGTAACCCCCTTGAGAGGTGGGATGTGCAGAACAAGAGAAACCCAGCCAAGCAGCTCCGATACTTTTGGTGGACAGATGGGACAAGTATTCAGCTCATACACCGAACACCCTCATTTCACAGTGCTGTGTTTCTGTAGTCATAAGGGGACCAGAGGGGGGGGACGTAGAGATGAAGAGTTTAATGCATCTCAATAAATTTATTCCTTTCCTGAGTAAGCTGTCATAGATCAATCAACAGTCAGCAACAGCTCTAACTGTACAATTTCAGGGCTCCTTCACAGCCCATATGACAGCAGAACTGTCCTGTGTTCTGCTAGGGACCACGTGGTTCAGTGCATTGTGACAAAAACCAGGGGCACGGTAAAAATGGATGAGACAAAGCATATTCTGAGCGGGAAGAAAAATATTTTTTTTAACATGCTGCCTAAACAAAGCCTTAGAAATGAAGTTATTTTCCACATGCCAAGGTCCAAATATAGTTATGTTTGAGAACCTCTGTCCCACTTTTTTGATCTATACACACTCACATCACTTCCCAGGAGACTGGTTTGATAGCTTTCTTCCATTTGGGTGGAGTGAGGGAACCATAAAACATCCCTTTGTTTAGAAAGGGTGAAAGATAGAGAAGTCATGACTTGGAAACTAGACTGACTGTATTTCCACACAAGGAAGGTTCTGCAGGTGAGTATGTATGCCAAAAGAAAGAGGGAACTTTGGGGCAGGCTGCTGACTGAAAGAAAGGCTTGCATATAGCCACTGTGGATGAATGCAATTATATTAGGAAAGCGCTTGGTCCCACCAGCATTTTCTTCACCTCACCTAAACAATCTTTAAGACCTCAAATACTGACTAAACACTGAGCTAGCAATCCAGGTATAGACCAACCTGAAATAAACATCTCATGAGATTTACAGGACTCAAATTGGACTAGCTGAGTTCGCCCAACGCCTGTATTTTTGTGCTATGTTTAACAAAGGGTTACTAAATTTTAAAGTGAGATTTTTTTTCCTTCCCTTTCAAGAAAAACGTTTAAATTACTGATCTTAGCGTCTCTGTCAAGAAACCAGATATTTCATTTCTGGTAAGTATCAACCTAGATAATTTTTAAAAAAATTAGAGTAGAAGAGCAGGTAAAACAATTCACTATAAATGGAAGCTACCCAGCAGGTCACTGAGATGCCCATAAAGAGATCTTTAAATTCTACTGGAATCTGGCACTTAAACCTTGAGGCAAAATTTGCTTAGCAAGTCACATAGATTTTCAACTACACAGGGCCAGCCCTATTGAGTTGTGCCAAGCTGACAAGTGTCAGCATGGTTTCCTACAGCCAGCAATATCAAAGCCTTCATATTGCTAAGAGCTGTATTAGGTTCTGCTTTAGTCTGATGGAGCACCTGCCATTTCAGAAGAGAAAAGTGCAGGCTCCATTCCTCCACTAACATGAGTTTTCAAGTGGGCAACCTATACAGCTCACAGAAACAGGGAAAAGCAAGTGACCAACATAGTTACAGCTTCTTTAAACGTTTTGTCCATTCCAGTTTAAAACCATATTACTCCTATAAAACATCAAGCTCTGGGCAAGGAAAATTAAACAGAGGAACCTGGAAAGCTCCTCTGGAATCTGTCTGAAAAACTAGCAAATTGCAGCCCAACATTACAAGAGAAAACGGAGGCACAAAGTGATAGCATGATAGTAAATACAGCAGTGCAATCAGTAAGTCATAAGCAGGCCAGACCTCAGCCCTTGTCTTCTGATCAAGCAGCATCTCTGGCTCGCAGTTATGAGAGTGGGAAAAACACAGCAGCATGCAGCACAAATGTTTGATTATCCTTTTTGAAATGTTCAGTTCTAACTCCAGCCTTGTTCCATACAAACACATTTCAGGGGCACATCCTCCCATTACCAGGAGCAAAGGAAACAGAGCTTTGAAGGTGACCAAAAATAAACTGCCTGTCAGAGAGAGAGAGATCATTATATAATTTCAAAAAAACCAAGACGTTAGGGGCTTTGTTTCACTCATTCAATGTCTGGTATTTGATGTTAACACTTCAGAAAAAGAAAAAAAAATGTGTTTTGTTGTGTTTTGGTTTTTTCCCCTTTCTCTATATAATTCATTATTTTCCTTACAGCTAGTGGTGTTATAAGGGTCTCATCAATTACAGGAAACAAACTATGTTTCTGTCACCGTATTTTGCAAAAACAGGAAGGGTGGAGTGCTTTGGAGAAGCTGTATTTGATGAAAAAAGACATAGGGATCTGTATACCAAAGACTGTCCTAAACAGCATCTGGGTTTCACGTGCCTTGTCCAACCCTTTAAATGTCAAAAATCCCACACTGTTTTGTTAAAGAGAGAAACATGTCATGCACCACTAATTGAGTAAATCAATACACAGAGAAGGCCACAAAGGGAATTAAATGTTTTTGACACATACAAGCAGTTGTTCTCAGTGCACAAAAGAGGAAAAAACCTGCTTGCCCTTTATGCTTTAATTAAGACAACCTCAGGAACACAGGGTGAAAGACCTTTCCTCTGCACCCTCCTCACCATTCTGCTCTTAATTCCCTGCTGTCTGTCCATTAGTAGCAGTCAAAAAGCCAGTGGACACATAACAAGTTGCTGCAGCCTCTCAGAAGGGATTTAATGACCAGATGTGTTCCCACCAAGCTCCATAGACAGTCTCAGAAATTCATAAAGAGAAGTACATGATGGATTGTTGCCATAACAGATGCTTGTTATAAAGTGTATTTATAGGGCCCAATCACATGAACTATCTGAAGTCTGTTAATTTTTTCATTTACAAATTTTGACTTTTTTTTTTTTTTTGAGATTTTAAAGCCTCCTCTGTCTCCAGAAAAGCCTTCCAAGAAGATTCTTATATGACTTCTGCAGCCACAGCCAAAGGACTAACAAAGACAGCAATTTAGGCAGAAATCTTTCTCCAGAACCTTTCTCTGGACTGATGAGCACCCATAAAATAGCCTAAGACAACTTGCTTTAGAAACACTGTAAGGAGCACCATGGAAGCACTAGAAGCACAGCTTTTGAAGCCAGAATCTTGCTCTTTCACAGAGCTTTTCCTTGTAATGCAAATCTCACCCTGCTGCAGTGCAAAGATGAGCAATCTCCTCTGGCAGTCAGAGCTCTGGGCCGCTGTTGAGTAGTTCCTGGCACAGTGCTTTTCTGTCCTGTTTGCGTCTCTCTGGAGGACAGGCAGAGAAGGGCCATCCCTGTGAACTGCTGCGTTAGCAAACAGCAAAGTGCATGTATGAATGCGTTATGTGGTCTTCGACTAGTTTCTTAGCCCCCAGTAGAACCATTTGCAGAGATTCATATTCCCTAAGCATGGCACAGGTTTAGATTAATCTAGTGTGTTGGAGAGCTCAGCCTGCTTTCCTCATACAGCCTGATTTTTAAAGACATCCTCGTGTGGACTGACAAGAAGCCATTTCAGTCTTCTAAGGACTTTCATCCTTACCCAAATTTGTCCTGAATGAAACTTGATCCTGAAGAGACCAGAACTGAGAGAGCTTGCCTTGAGGAAATTTTCTGACCACGGTTTTGGGGGAGGAAGCAGCAGTGTGGAGCATCCCTGAATGTGGTCAAGATCTGAACCCAAACCTCTGTTTTCTAGCCTTTGTGTCTAGCTAAAACACAAAGGACAATTTCAATTCTCCACATGCTAGGAGATTATAGCTGGAAAGCTTAAATGACTAGTCCAGCGTCGCACAGAAAACCAATAGCAAAGCCATGTACACTAATTATCACTTTTGCATAACTCCAAAGAAACAACAACTGTGTTGACCTGATGCAGCTCACAGCATCCATCGAGCACCTGGTTATCCTGCCGCTTCATTTATGCAATCATTTGGTATCACCATCTCAGAGTGAAATCCTAAAAGGCCCATTAAGCTTTTAATTTTTATGACTTCAGACAATAATACAGTCCCAACTTCACTTTTAACTCCCTAACTTTTTCTGTTATCTTAGGAGCCCTGGGCTGAGAATGCTGGCCTGCAAGTCCTTAAGGCAAGGGTAAAACAAACTCTGTGGTTTTCTTAAAGGGAACTTTTCCAAGCATGAAGTCATCCCTCTTTCTCTCTCTCTCTATATATATACACACATATATATATTTTTCAGAACTGTGCAAAGCGCTTTGATAAGAGAAGACCCAGAAGTGAATCAACAATAGTTTCAGTACAGTCAAAGCTACTAGCTGACAGAAAAGATTAAGCTGCCATGAGAAGTATGAGTTAATCCAGCTACTCTTTAAATACTTAAATGCTTTCATCTCTGCTTGTGTAATTAAAAATTTGAATTTTTAAGAGTGATATTAAGATATTAAGACTTAATAAATCAGTCAAATTAAAACTTATGCATAACTTCAACAGTATAATGTGAGTAACATATCATGTCTTCCATACAAGTCAGCTGATTAACATCTTAATGTAACATGTTCCAGCAACATGCATCTTAGTACTAACCTTGCCATAGCACAAGTGAGCAAAACATCACTGAGGAGAAGATCCAAATGTTCCAATATTTTCACATCCCGGGATATAGTGTGAAATGAGAGATAATCAAAGAAATACAGAAGACAGAGCCAGAAAAAGGCCTTGTCTAATCTATTTCTAGAACCTCAGGAATTACCACTTTAATCTAAAACAATCCCAACATATCTTAATTTTTCTTAAGGGTGTTAAAAATTACATCCTTCAAATTGTTTAAAAACAGGTCTTCTTGCAAAGTTTTTGGAAGTTAAAAGTTAGATCAGAGCCCTTTAAAGAACTGTCTCTCTAGTAAGACTTCCAACATTTTATACTTTCAGTAAAGATTGCTATCTTGAAATAACACAGCTAAGAGTCAGAATTTAGTGCATACAGTTCATGACCTTGGAGAAGTCCCTTACTCCATCCCCTTTTTCTGTATAGAACAGTTTCGGTGGTTCACAAAAACTCAGAGGTTTAACCAATATTGGAAACTTCATGTGAAAGCACGTAAGAGTGAATGATTCTCTGTTCATGACAAACATTTCTTCTTGGTTTTTTCAGTGAGGTTCATTAGAAATTTCCCTTGTACCATCCCTGACTTCCCCACGTAAACAGAGACATTTGGCACTGAAAAAAAATGCCTAAGAAAAGTAACAGAGAGAAAAGCAACAGACAGAAAAGCAACAGACAGCCAATTCTCACTGCAGTGCTGTGGATACAAAGTGGACAATGCCATTTTGGACCATCCAATAATACAATCCTTAATTTGTAAAATTATTCAGTGTACTCGTCTTTTTTCTATTCTTCTTACTCTCTGGGAGCCAAATGGCTTCTTCCATACTGAATGCTAGCACAGAGGGAAAATTAATTTAGCTACTTTTGAGTAAGACCAAGTATTCTCTATATAATGAAGCTTTCTCCCATTGCCTCCTCTCTGGTCCCAGTGAATTCAGTGCGTGGATTTCCCCTCTTCCTTTTATTTTACTTTATAATGGAAATGAGAAGTAGGAGGAGCCCAGGCTAAAATTTTAAGGAAGTGTCTCTTATCAAACACCCCTACGCGGTGTCTCTGAAAGCGTTCAGAATTTAGGAGTTGGCATCCTGAGAATAAGAAATGACTATGAACAATGTTGTGCTTTACATACTAAAGTGTTCCAGGAAGCCTACTGAGAAGAAAATGAATTTCATTTCCCCTTCTTTTGTACACTTTAAGGTTTGCCACAGAGAATATTGTGCTTGCAGCCACGTCGACATGTACTTTGATCGTATCTATTCTCACACCCTAAGCAGGGTTAAAAGTAGAGTGGGGCAGGAATTTTTTAGTCAAAACCTGTTTTTCACAAGAAATTGTAAATTCAAATTTTTTGTCTTTTCAGAAGAAACTTATCTTGACAAGGCCGGGATTTCTGGTCAACGTCTGGACATGGATGTGCATGTAACCCCACACGCCTCATAACCTACCAGGGGGATGTGGGGGAAATCTGTGCTGAGGTTTCTTCTGTGTCTGTTTCAGACCTGGACCTTTGTCATCTTTGCTGCAGGTAAATACTTCAACTACTGGCCTTGGAATCAGCACAGGGATTGTGTAATTCTTCATATTAAGAATCTGAGAAGCAGAGGTGGGGAAACTATGTCCTTACAAGCACATCATATATGGGGGACACTGAAGCAGAGATCCTTGTGGCAGCTGAAGCCTTTGACCTAAAGCCTTATAGGGTCTGGTCACACGCTCTGCAGTGATTTGCAGGAGGAAACTTTCTTGCCTGCCCATTACACACACCTCCTGCCATTAGTCATTCTGTCACCAACATATCCAGAAAGTTCTCAAAGCAGAAAGATTCTGAATTTTCTGAAAATGTAGTGGGATGAAGAAACTACCTAATCAACTCCAACCAGAAACTATCCATTAACTTCAATCATGGCTGCTTCCAGCAACACTGGAGATCCTGAAGGTAATTTAATGGCTTCTGAACCAACTATTCGGCAGAAGAAACAAATTGCACAGGAGACATTGCCCTTTGATTGGGAGCTAAAAGTCAAGATCATTAATCCTGATAATCAAAACAGCAGTGCACTGATGGAAAGAAGCAGGGCATAAGCCTTCCTCTCCCAAACAGTTTTTAACCCTCTGAACCACAGCTATTTTAAGTTTCCTCCAACTTTGACTTGTTATTTCATAGCCTTGACTCCCAGAGTTACATCTGTGTGATGGAGTCACTCACTGTTCTGCTGCTGCCATATTCAACATTATCAGATTTACATTAGCTCATGCTGAGTGTATTTCTGGGGACAAAAAAAAAAAAAAAATTAAAACACAATAGATTCTCAAAAAATTTTAGTAGAAAAAAAGCCCATATACTTCGTGAGAATGGTTTGATGCAAACCGGAGAGACAGGAAAACAAAAACCACTGCATTTTAAAACAATTTCTGCAGCAATCCTTCAGTTTTTTTTCAAATCTGCTATTTTTTCCTGAAATTTAGCACTTCTCAGGTTGCATTTTAATGTCTGATTTTTCACTAGCTCTAGTTAGTACATCCATCTGCAAAATGCTGTGGGATTTGAGGGGAAAAGCTTATGCATATGAAACCATTTTTATGTATGTACTTATTAAAGAGGCAAATTCTAAAGTCACTTCCAGCATGTCAATGCTATTTCTTCTAGAGCACAAATTAATCTAAAGTTAAAAAACATCTTTGCTATTCTATGATCATGAATCACTCTTCTATGTGTTCAAACTTTAGAAATACATATATACTTTACTTGAAGTGTTAGACTTAGACTTAATTGTAAGCTTCAGAATTCAAAAAAGCTGCTTTAGGAAGAAATGGGTGAACTAATTTGGAAGCTATAAGCATCACTACCCACCCTTGTTAGCTGCCGTTCTATATGGAATTAGAGATTTTCTCAAACTTTTAAAGCCACCCATTAAAGGTAACAGAAAGAGACTTCAGCAAAACTTATGCTTTTTCTTTTTCTTGTTCACCATGGAGTGCCCTTTCCAAAGTGTTTTCAGCAGCAGGAGACATCTAAAGGCTGAGTAACATACTGCAAGCAAATATGTAACTGCATTCAACAGCCCACTCCTTGAACACACAAAAAAATTAGTATTCTTCACATTCTTAGTCACAGAGTTACATTACTAAACCTGTTGAGGTTTGGAAGTACTCAGGACAATCAACACCTCTCTATCTATATTATTTGATTTGAAAGCTCCTGAATTGGGGAGTTACTTGGAAGAAAATTTTATTTTAGTTCCTTGTGTCTATTTGTTTCATTCCCATTTTTGCCAAATCTAGAAACACTGACTTGTCTAGAGACAAACTATTTTTAGAGATTCAGTAATTATGAAGACAGGAGAGGCTCATGCAGCACCTAATTGAAGACATCTCTGATGTAAACATCCATGGAAACGCTCTTAGATCACAGAAGGGGTGAGATTATCTAAGCACAGTTTAGACTGCAATGAAAGGAGATTCAGATGAATTGCATTATTTTCCTTTTGACTGTCAGGGACAGTTTCTGCAGCTCACCTGATGCACAGTAACCTGAGTGAGGATCCACACCTCGCAGCCACATCACAGGTGGTGCACACTAGCATGGTGGAGCATCCTCACCTCATCAGCACTGCACCAGGACAAGGCAGCTGAAAACCCAACCTCCATCCTGCAGATGTGGACCTGATTTCCAGTCCTACAAACATCGACAGACTGCCAACCTCCCTGGGCAGAGCAACTGCCAGGTAGCTCAGCAGCACCTTCTGTTTCAGATCGCGCAGACTGTGTGCAAGCACTGCCCGTGTGAAATAAGTGAAGTTACAACCACCATCCATCTCCAAACTACATAAATCTCACCAGCAGTTCATAAAACAGCAAATCCTGGAGCCAGCTGCAAAATGCTGTCTCCCAGTTCAGAGAGTCATTGTGACAATTAACATGAAATAAGCAACTTTTCACTAAAATAAGCAATTTACATAGCATTCTTCCCTGCAAGGAGAGAGCAAATAAACAGCATCCCTCCACTCCTCTGGCTTTTGCTGCTAGATAATTATTCATTTCCAGTTTATCAGCTAATTATACATGTGCCTTGGCATTTGAAGACGTAGGAGCATACTTTATTTAACGGCTAGTAATTACACAGGCCTTCTCTGATCCCTCTGCTCTAACAGGAAGGCTTTTCTGTTTTCATCCTCATGCTGTCAACTCTAGAGGTTAAGGATCCCTGGACGGCTGGTTGTTATCTTGTTGTGCACACAAGGCAGGCTTATGCTTCATGTGATGACACCGGCCTCCCTCATAATTCTCTGTTAATGCTACAAATTATCTCCTTCAGAGCTGAATGCTGACCTCAGTTTGTTCAGAGAGCGTGTAAAAGCAGCTTTTGTTTTCATGTCTAGGTTAAAAATTACCAGGTGTGCAAAAGGCAATACGAGACCAGTTCACTGTTAATGCTTCCCTGGGAACAGACCAGTACACAGCCTTGCACTTCAGGTCAACATCTATGCAACCTGCTGCTGCAGTTCTCAGCCTGGGTGTGCAGCACCACTGGGATGTTCCTGGGAGAGAACACATGAGGCTCAAAACATGTCAGTGTGTCAGAGACATATGGATATGGCGAGATGCAAATTCTTCTCAACTTGGCACAGAGAGTTGAATAGCACAGCTGGAGGGGATGAGACTATGCTGCCAGGGAGGGGAAATATTGACAAGAGTTACAGTTGTGGGGAACACGTTCTGAATTTGTTGTCACTGGTGTTTGCAAAGGAAACTTAAGCTTTAGGATTATGCTCAGATAATTGAGTGTGAGACTTAACTGTGACCCATTTCATCACGGGAATGTTCAGAAAAGATGACGTGAATCAGCAAGTGGCATGGAGGCGCACACATAAATTAAGGTTCTTTAAACTCCCAAATGAACATCATTGTTCTGGAATATCTTCAAGCCCTGCCACTCATTCCTCTAATCTAAGGTCACTTTACTTCTGAATGAGGCATTCATGTGAGTTTAGGGTGCTAATTTATTCCATTAGTTGATACCCTGAACCTCCCCCGAGTTTACTTCTGTAGACAAGCTCTGTCCCAGCTATGTATTACTGAAGAACCTTCAAAGCTTCTGGCCTCCAAATACTAGAAAGAGGTATTTACATACGCCTTTAACAAGTGGGGACTTCAGAGACTGAGATATCCAAATCAAACATTTACATCTCTAACCCCCCTTTCAGTGTTACTCTGGTTTTGGTAATGGATTAACCCTAGAGCAGAGTAGAAACTTGAACCTACCACTCTCATCCCGGCTGGTAGTTGAGCCATTTGCCCATCTGTGATCTGTGCTAGCTGAATCAATCAACCTACATGAATGGCAAATGATGTGCTAGGCCTTTTATGATGGAAGCATTTCCTTCTCACTGGAGGCAAACCACCTTTTGGAAAACATCTGAAGTCAGCAAGACTGAAACAGCATCTAACATTAACAAGCTAATACTTACAAAATGCAAACAGTTAATACAGAAAAAAAAAAAAAAGAAAAAAAATTAAAAAGTGGCTTCTAGAAGTAATGGGATAGATCAAAAACAGATAATGCAGTCAACTTCTTAGTTACTCTGACTTTCTAATCTCTTAGAATTACTATTTTCAAGCTTGTCTGTGCATCTGTGATTTTTTTTTTTTAATTTTAATGAAATGAAACAAAAGCCAAAACACTTATATAAGCAACCCATTCTGAGTGCTTTATGAGTCACAATTAGATAGTAAGAAACCATAGCACACAACCTATGAAAGAAATTTTTTGAAATTGTCCAAGATGAGCAAAACACAGAATTAACTGTTATGCTGTTTTAAATGCACTGTGATAAACAGCACTGGAACAATGTGGTTTTATGGCTTTACATTGTGGTTAAGAATATGAAATACACAAAATGTTTAAATACCTAGAAATATAATTTATTTACTAACAGAACAGATCTGTAAATTCTGTTATTTGGAGCACCGACTGTAAAAATTTTCCTCTTCACTTTCTGGCAAATGACTTACAAGTTGAAGCAGCTCTGGAGGGCAACCAGAAAAGAGGATACTGAATGTAAACCTTCCAGAACCACGTCTGAACTGTGTTGTGAATCCCTTCCCGTCACATTTTGAAAAGTATTCAACACACTGAAAAATTAAGTACAATTCAGCCTTCAGCACAGGGTAACAGGAGGCTTTTAAGGATCTCATCTCTCCTGTGTTAATACATTTGCCCTCATAAGTGCATCACACCACCCTTTGTCACTTGTCCAGAATAATCACTTATTGTTGCTACCAAAGAAGGGAACACCAGATGTTTCTGCTTCAGTGGTAAAAATTCCAGATGTTACATAAACACTCTTGGGTCTTATACATGTAAATACCTGGATAATGGGTCCTGTGCTGATGGATAGCACTTCTGGATATATCACACAGTGCAGCAGGTTGTAGGTCCAATAAAAATCATTACTGTTCTGCATCTGTATTGTTCCTTCATTTAACTATGAATCAGTTCTATTGAAAATGCTTGCCTCCTTTCACACCCACCTTTAGCTGTCCCTGCTGCTAAACCAGTGGCTCTAGTCTTCACCTGAGACCAGTCAAGGTTGCAAATACACCTTCTTTGGGAAAGAGACTCACTCTCTTTTCACAGAAAGCCAAGAGAGGCCCAACTGTAGACACTGTGAGGGGAACAGACAAATGAGAATTGACGTAGTCTCTTGATTCCCAGAGTTATCTGATCAGGCAGCTCTGCTCTGGAGAAACAGGTAGAATCATGTAATCATTTAGGCTGGAAAAGACCTTTGGGATCATCGAGTCCAATCCTTAACCTAACACTGCCAAGTTCACCACTAAACCATGTCCCTAAGTGCCACATCTACACGTCTTTTAAATACCTCCAGCAATGGCGACTCAACAACTTCCCTGAGCAGCCTGTTCCAATGCCTGAGAACCCTTTCAGTGAAGGAGTTTTTCCTAATAGCCAATCTAAACCTCTCCTGGTACAACTTGAGGCCATTTCTCCTCATCCTGTTACTTGCTGGTTGTATCAGAGGCCTCAAATTGCATAGTAAATACATCCTTTGACACAGCATGTTAAGGAGAGGGGAAGACAGCATTCAGAGCAGAACTGCAATAGGCCAGCATTAGTTCACCAGTTTTTGTATTGGATCCCAATAATGAGCAGAGATGTTTCACAGTAGATCAAAGTTCATTGTGAAGGAAAAAGCAGTTTCTGGAATAGATTATAAAGGAACCTGTTCTGCTTTGACTTACTTAGTCTGTAACTTCAAGCTTTTCCATGTTTCTGATGTTTTCAGAAATAAGGCCACACAGAAAAAATATAAGGAAAGCTACATATACACATATTCAAGTGAATAACAACATAGAAAAAGAGAAAGGGTGCTCCATTTCATGGCAGCAGTGCTTACTTGAGGCTCAGAAACAGGAGAAATGTCAGGCCCTGTTCCAGATCTCTTGCTCTAGAGAAAGTGGGGATGATCCAAAGAGAAACAATTGGATGAGTCTTTTCTGAGTAAATAGCAGAAATATCACCTTCTCTGGAGGATTTTGGTTACTCAAAACAGTACAGTAGGGCACAGAGAGTCTCAATTCCTTGTGATGGTGACAACTCTCTGTTTAAAAGGTGAAGAAAACTATTGGAAGTAGGTGGGCATTTAGATTTTATTACAAGGAGAAACTGTTAAGGACTAAAGGTGGAAGGCAATGCAGGTGGAAGCTATCCTAAGACAGCAAAGGAAGGGAAAGGAGAACAGGAGAACGAGGACAATGGCTTCAGAAAAAAAGAAGGAAAGAAAAAGCAGCAGAGTTCAACACATTCAGAACTGTGAGGCATGGTTTCTTGGGAAGATAATCTAAAGTAGAGAGGAATGCAGGAGATCAGGTAGTGCTGAAAGAGACTGTATCAAAAGCACAATAGCAGTCTACACGAGTACAAAGGAAAGACGGTGAACATAGCTTGAAACCAATATGGTTACATTACGAGCACTTTAAAGACCAATAATCAAAAAGCAACTGTACAGAAAGTGGGAACAAGGACAGGCAACTGAGAGTATAAAGGAATAGCATAAGAATGCAGGGATAAATGAGAAAGGCTAAGGCATAAGATGAATTACAACTAACAAGAACATAAAAACAACAAAGAAGGCTCTACAAATACATTAAAAGTAAGAGCAAAGAAAAGCATAAACCCATCAGTTAATGGAGAAGAACAAATCTGATGATGCGGAGAATGCAATTTTATCTCTGCCACAGCCTCCAGAAAAAAAAAAAGATTAGTTGTGACCCAATACTTAACACAATTAATTCTAATAAGGAGATGAGAGAGCTGGCCAGAATAGGGAACAAGTTGAAAGCTGTTTAGATGAGTTAGGGCTTGCTTGCCCAGGGTTATAAAAATGCAGTAAATTCAGGTGTGAATTTACCCCTGTGACCCTGCACCAGCCAGCACCTGCTTTAGAAGTGATGCACATCTGTATCCACAGAATAAGTGGGCAGAGGTGTTATATTGTTTCAGAAGCTAGTTGGTGTCTGACCTTGACAAGGAGGTGCTGGTGACAGACCTAGGATATTTCTAGAGATGAAAGAAGGAATATATTCACATAGGCAAATTTCAGCACCCTTAAGAGATTTTTTTTCTTTTTAGACAATTACTTGAATCTGTTCAGCTGAAAAGTACGCAAAGAACGTGGGTCAGAGCCCCACAGCTACCAGCTCCGTGCAAATGGGCAATGCGAGCTTTGCTATCTGCTGTGGAGGCTGGCCCTGCAAAAAAATACAAGCAAGACTTCCTACAGTCAGAAACACAACCCCTTGGTGTTATGGGATGTGTTACCCAACAGTTTCTGCTGCTCAGTCAAGGTACAGACAACCTCCTATGCTCCAAGACCTTGTAATCTCTCTCCTGACTGCCCAGGATGTGTCCCTGCCTACTGTCCTCCATATGGCACAGACCAGATGAAGTGTGTGCTCTCAGGACTCCAAGTTTTAACTGTCCTCTATTAATAACACAGATTCTTCTTTCTGCAACACAAAGTGACTCTGCAGCATTTTCTGGTAAGGGAAATTATAGCTTGGCATCTGTTCTTTTCACTGCCAGAACCAGATTGCTCATCTTATTATATCTTACAAAATGCTCAAGACCTGCAAGGAGAAAATTGATTTTCAGTATGGCCTTTTTTTTTTTAATAGGCACACTTAAGATCATGAAAAGCACTATGCCAGTTCCAGCCACACGACAGCTCTTTTCCAGGGACAGCAATTGTAAGGGCATTAGGAAATAAAACTGAGAAGCTTCAAAACATGACATCCCAACACTGACTGACATCAAGAAGCTCTGCACAATGCTGTCCCATTTCAGCTCAGCTGGGAACAAGTCTACCACCTAACCCTGGGGGGTGAGTGAGCACAGCAGAGAACATCCTCATACCACAAAAAGAGAAGGACATTTTGTAGCTATTCCCTTCTCCTGCAATCTCTCCATTTACAGGTGGACTAACTCCCAAAGCCACAATTTCCAAGTGAGCCAACACAGTACCAGAGACATTAAAGAACAGCCTTCGCACTTTTTAAAACATGGCACAGTAGCACAGGTTCAAAAGAGGAAGCAACCTGATGGCTGGGATTGATACTGACTGCTATTGTCACCCATATTAAGGGGTGGAAGGACCACACAGCCAGAAAGACCTGTGTATCTGCATTTAAACTGTGCTCTTTGCTGAACAGAATTGGTGTTAAATCAACAGAGAAGATCATTCCTGACTTTTATCCTATTGCTACACCTTGCCACCAAGAGGAAAGTGACAACCACCTGCTGGGTTACACATGGCTTTCCTAAGCCTCACACTATGAAGTAAAGCTGTAAGAGGTAAGGATCTGTGGAAAACAGCATACCCCTGCAGGTGATGTGCCTTCTACAAAAATTTCACAGAGCAAGTGAATGTCTCCATTCCTAGAAGTAATCTGAATTTCTTTACAAGGCAGTCCAGCAGCTGCATTTGCCAAACGGAGGTCAGAGAATAGGCATTATTAATAAATAGCCATTGTCCATATGGTACTCATAGCATTTACTTGCATCTCATGTGCTATTGCCCCTGCACCACAAACCTACATGGCTTGAAGACACAGCCTATAGCTGGCCGTGCCCCAGAAGCATTTCCAAGAGGCAGTGCCTGGACACAGACCCAGGAGCTGTACACAAGCTCAGAACAGAGTCCAGCTCCAGTGTACAATGATCAGCCTTTGGCTGCTACTGAGAGCACCAAAACACAAAAGCCAGGAGAAGGAAAATGATCTGACTTCCAAGTCAAACTGTCCCACCCCTCTTGGGCTTACAGTTCTGATTTAGTCCCTTTGCATGTCCCTTTCCCCATTCCCATTCAGTCAGACCTTAGCAGAATCCAGAAGGGAGAAGCACAAACCTGCTATGAGGTTCTAAAAGAAAATACTAACCCCAAAACTGATCTATTCACATCATTGAGAAACTTACGGCAATAAACCTTCCCAGAGAGACCCTTTCTGTTACCTCC
>NW_010135950.1:107680-109356 GCF_000699245.1 Pterocles gutturalis | reverse complement strand
TCAGCAGGTACATTCAGCTCAGTGACACCCACGATTAGTAATGTTCCATCCTAGTTGTTGTAGAGCAGCCGAGCACAGAGAGTTTTCCTCCCTGTGCTCGAGCATTGAGCAGCAGCACAGAGGGTGCTTTCACCTCCGAAGGTGGAGGGAGGAACAGCTAGAACAACCTCAGTAAAGCAGATGGGTCAGAGGGAGAAGCACTTTAGCCCACAGAGATGCAGTCTCTATTCAACAGGCGCATTGTGCAGCTTAGCTAGTTAATGTTACTGTGCTGGTTTGATACATAAATCATGCATTAGCACTTTTGTTCTCTGTCCGCAGGGCACACATAACTAACTGACATGGCACAGAATTTGTTTTGGCTCAATAGCAGAGCTGCTATTCTAAGAGTATTCATTAAGTGGAAATGGCCAAGGGAAGCAGACACAGTACAGTGGATATTTCCCTTCTAATTGCCTATGAATATCTGTTGAAAGCCCTCCTACTTTTTTCCTCAGTTTTAGCAGCTGAAGAAAGGACTGTATATGGACACTGAATAACAGGGTGTTCAGAACATTTCCAGATTTATTAAAGTAACTTTTTCCATTCCTCGCCAGGACCTCTTTCCTCAATTTCCTTCCCAGTTTCTTGGGGATAACAAAGACCAGGATCGCTGCCCACAGCCAGGACTATGTACCATTCCCCTCCAAGTGACTTAAGCCATTTTTTTCAGAAGACATTGTTATTTTTTCTACTCTTCCAGCATTTTATATTAGCAGATCACTTATTTACCAGTTTCATCTCCCACCATCACTGGTCTTCACTGGCTAAAAACCCCACTACTGCTTCTCTCAAAGGACCCCAAGACCTGCCTTAGTCTTCACGTATGCAATGACATCCCTTCCAATATGTGGATAAATCCTGTGTTGCACTCAACAAGCTAGGGATGCAGTCTGCAGAAATCTCCTTTCAGAATAAAGTCTGTGCTCTACGTACCAATGAACTTAAGTTTAGCCTGAACTATAGACAGAAGACCAGTGGTCCTATTCCACTACTGTTTCCATCCTGGTAATTTTACAACTGGGTAAACAGAACACAAAAGCACTGAAATAATGGAAGGTAAAACATAAGTCATAGGAGCTGCAGATTCAAGTGTCATTTGCCAAGGTTGTGCACAGTAAATGCAACCTGCTAAGACACTCCAAGGGAACAGACACCTGTAAGCAGTTTGAGAAGAGAAGCCTTTGAAAATAAGATAAGACTAGGGCTGAGCTGAGTTCAGGCACACTGAAAATACTGGAATCAATTCCAACCAAGGCTCAGTCTATGTAACCCTGCCCAAGGTTAGAGGCACTGATGATGGTCAGAAGTTCACAGGGACCAGATCTGACGACTCTGAAAAGAAATTATGAAATTCAGAGACCACCTCTATCAGTTGTGGAAGTTTTCATTTAATGTCCTGGGAACTTCACCATTTAAATCTGGAGAAAAAAAGAGAAAAAAAAAAATCACACCACCTTACAGCAATTAAAATTGTTTTAAAAAGTCAAATTTTGATGGCAGGAAGGTAATCTGGAAACAGTCTGCAAGTCTGATTTAGGATGAGTCATGCATATTTTATTTCCTTCTTCAAATGCAAATGCATGCCTAATTTATTTAAAGTTTTGTCTATTGCCAGGCTGCTTTAGCAGCAGATG
>NW_010135950.1:79666-107658 GCF_000699245.1 Pterocles gutturalis | reverse complement strand
TACAGCAAGACAGCTTTCTCAGCACTTGAAACCCTGAGTATATCAGCACAGTAGACGTAGTGATGATCCACATATCCTAAATGGTACAGAAGGAGGCAAAGGGAATGGTAAACAGTCAAGGAGAATCGGAAGAAAAAAGGATGCCTTTCATTGCTACTGGGATTAAAAGAGATAGGTGTTTAAGACCCAGCTGTATTTGTGTCCAATCATCTTGATGCTCCCTCAGTGCAGGGCAGGTTCTGGTCTCTTAAGTATCCTGAGCATCCTGAAGTTTCCTCCAATGCATGGAAAGCATTCTCCAGGCACCGAGTATACCAAAACACAGCCATGGTGCGTGCCCTTCCTCTCCCTGATCATGTGCCTGATTGCTAGATGGAACATCTGGGAAGTTAAGCAGCACAGAAAACTCGGTAGATGGAAAATACATGAGGAAGGGAGAAGGATGTTCCAAAGCTTTGTCTGTTTTGCATCACCAAATAGGCCAAAACCATGAGATCTGATGTGAAAATAATCCGTCTGCCGATCTGTGCCTTGCAAAAGCCCCAAGGAGCATGCAGAAAGAGTAGGTCGCCACAACCTAGCCGACAGATGTAGGAAGTGACAATGAATTACCATAGCTTTGTAAGAATAGCTTGCTTTGGGCCAGGTCTCAGAAGAATATCCTGTCTGAGAGACAGAAACAACTCTAGTCATTATTGGGAAAGCAGAAAGCAAGTTTCAGTTTAGGACTCTGAGCCCCATGCCTATTCTATCTCCTACAGCACCAAAGCTTTCTCATGGCCAATGGGTCTAGAAGAAGACCAAATCACTGAAAGTAAATTAGTATTTCCAGTAATACTACTCCTTTCCACCTAGTCTTATTCCTAATGACTAGAAGCTGCTGCTCACACAACAGTAGGCATGAGAGATGGAAGGAAACCGAGGGACCAATTAGGTCATTAATCCATCAAGTTGACAGAAGATTAGTCCTTTGAGCACATTTCTTACTGTTTAATCCAGTTTACTTTTTAAACAACCCCAGCAATGGAGAGTCTATATCACTTCCCTTGAGGAAATTACCCACAGCTTTTTAAAGATCTCTCACCAGGACAATTTAAATTCTTTCCAGCCTAGATTTTCCCCTTTTCTTAATTTTATGTTACTGCTTTCAGCAACATTTTGTGGCCTGCTTTGTAGGCCATTCCCCAGCACGCATTCTGCACATGTGTATGCATCCTTCCTTATCCTCTAGCCATGTAAAACATATTCAGCATTTTCACCTTTTACAAATGCATCTTCTTCCAGCCCTTCAGATTTAGGGAAAAGTGGTAGCTTCTTTTGGGAAGCTTTTCCCCTGAATTTCTCTCCCACTTGTCTCTATGATCTGCTGTCCTGCTGTATTTGCAAAGCTCAGACTAGCACACTGATCTGCTGAAAGAAATAGGACAAGAAGACACAGCAGACTATGGAACGATATCAACTGCACAAAATTCCTTCCAGGAGGGAAAATAAAACACAGACATTTTTATTCTCTGATGAAGGAATGGGATGGGAGATTGGCTGGCTGTTCACTCCTCTGTCAGTAAGAGGTGTCCT
This sequence comes from Pterocles gutturalis, assembly GCF_000699245.1. Taxonomy (NCBI): domain Eukaryota; kingdom Metazoa; phylum Chordata; class Aves; order Pterocliformes; family Pteroclidae; genus Pterocles; species Pterocles gutturalis. The sequence goes on along the minus strand of NW_010135950.1, from coordinate 106,083 downwards.
ATGAATGTGCCTTTACCTGCCTAGCAGAAGAATCAGGCTAACCTCTGGTACAAAGAAAGAAGGCAAGCACAAGCACAGAAAAAAACACTCCTAAGAAAGCATGTTTCATATTGACACCATTACCACATCCAGCCACAGCAGAGGTTTGGATCTCAAAGCACCACTCCTGTCTCTGGGTCAAGTCTCGACCTCCCTATGTGCTGAAATTGAGACCAGCTGCAGTAACCACTTGTGGGACAGCTGGTGGCAGTCAGGGCCTGAGCTGCCCTTTGCTAGATGCCAAAATGCACAGCCAAAGACTGGCTACACAGTGGAGGAATCAATGGAGACAGAGTCCTTTCCAATCTGAGGGCTGGAAATCAGAGGAACCGAAGATAAGAGAGGGATCACACAAAATGGAATAAGCAGTTTTTACAAGATGTTTTTGCTTAAGTGGGATATAAAAAGTAATTTTTTAGTGCAGCATCTAAGGAAGTTACTGCCTGTAATTACAGGCAGAAGAGTACCACAGACAGCACAGAACGGCTGCTGCATATGCCTAGGTAGAGGTTCCCAAGGTAGCCAGTTCTTCTCAAGTCAATTGCCTGCTGACTTGCTCACATAGAAACACTGCAAAACATGCTATAAATTTCTCCAAAACACACTACAAATTACTCCAGCTTTACTGAAGCCAGAAGCTTGTGCAGATTTGTATCTGATGAAAGTCTGGCTGGGAGACCCCAGTCACACAGGCCATTCCCACAGCCCCACTGACTTCACAGGGACTGGCACGCACCAGTGAGAGCACCTCTGGGCCAGGATGAGCAGGATAACGGACTCATGGTGCTATGTCTGTCCACTACAAGCCTCTTTGTTCAACTGCAGGGGAAAAGAAGACAGAGGCATATTTCACACAACCAGAGAGCCACAGGCTACTAAGAAAGTCCAAAGGTGGTTTGGCCTCAGATGGTGACTGAGCTTTCTACAGGGGATAAACAACGGCTGCTTCTCTGCTCCTAGTTGAACAGAATTTGGGATCATGAGCAACACAAATATGCTCCTGACTATGTCAGGTCTGTCTCTTCCTCCAACAGATGGAGATCTCATTAATGCATTTTTACACCACACCGTCACAGTCTCTCTTGACTTTGAATGGCTTTGAACTACAACCACACACCTTGAAGAGCTGAGCTTTTTGCATACCTGATAAACTCAACTTTAAACTGATTATTGAAATATCCAAGCTGTTAATGCAATGACTGCCAGCTGAAGCCTTATTCTCTTCACTGCTTAATCTTCACTTACAGTGTCAGAATTCATTTGTTCTTTCCCACTGCACTCCCTGTTCCCAATTGTGCATTCCCAAGCGCTCACACACACCCCTCTTGCACCTCCACTGAGCATGCTGCTTACAAGACTTCTGGAAATAGATCATTCAAGAGAGCGTTTATTTGTTTCAAGCAATAAACCAAAGCAAGCAAAAGGAACAACTCAATTACTGTTTACTTGAGGACAAAACTAGAGTGTCTTGGATACTTTTGTGTGCAGCAGAAGGCAAATTTCCTGTTACATTCTTCTCCAATTTCTCTTCTAGATTCCTAAGCAATAGTAAGTAGTAAGCTCTCTACTCTGCCAGAATCAATTGCATTTTAGAATAAGCAGTTCCAACAAAAGTTTAAGTAGAAAGCATAAACATCAAGATGCAGCTACCATGCCCAGCAAGGGGGATAGAGCTGTTTCCCACCTTATCACCACCTATGGCTTCAAGCAATGCATAGACTTACCTGAGCCATGAGCCCAGCCTCCGAGTAAGAAATCCCCATACTTCTGCTGTATCAGACAAGCCCTTCCTCCAAGCTGCCACCAGCTTCTTTTGTTCCAGCCCAGCCAAGAGGCAGAGGAACTCAGAGCTCCAAATCCAGAAGCATCCTCCACAATGCTAACCCCTTGCTCCTCCTCCACACTGCAAATTTGAAGGGTATTTTCCTTTGCAGCTGTTTCTACTCTCTCCTAAGGGCCGGGGAAGCAAGGACAGACAGCTGTGGCCCTTCTGCAGAAAAGGGCATTTGCTGCTCTCTTGCCAGCTGAGGGACAACGTCCAGTCCCCTGAGGAATGCAGGTATCATCTCCTCTGCATGACATTTGCACAGTGCTTTAGAACACAGCTATGTAAATGTAAGACAATCAGGGGGTATTCTTCAAATCCTGTACACCCATCTGAAGCCAAGAGGGTAATGCCAATTTACACCATCCAAGTATCTAGGTCTGTGTAATTAACAATTAGAGATGAAGCACAGGGACTGAAAGCAATAAGGCCAGGTTTACTTAGGTCTATGGCCAGCACTGAAGTACAGTTTTACTGTGCACAGTCTTACTGAAAAGCAAAATTCTGTAAGAACAGTTTTACTGAAAAGCAAAATTTTCTCAGATGAAAACAACATTCAAACCAGCTGAAGGCATCATCTGACACTGCATTTGTCATTGCAATGGCTGGAAAATTTTCCAGTCTGTTGAACAGCACGTACAATCTTTGCAGGTGAGTCAGAAAAACCCTAAGGCACAGAACAGCATGTACGGTAGAGGTCAAATAGCACTATGCTGTGAGCACTGAGGCCAGCAGAAGCTGTGAACACACATGGGTTTGAGGATACCGCTTGGAAAAGTGGCATTTTCTACTTTTCTTTTACTGAAGCTATGGGAACGCTAACACTGCAACACTCCCCTGCCCTCCCTGCCCCAGTTAAGTCCTAATTAAAAGAGTTGGCAGAGGTGATTTACCTAACCCCTGTGCGCAACAGAATCAGATGGTCCTGAATTCCAACAATTCTATCTCCTTATGCTTTTACCTGACAGATCAAAGAGCTTCTTTCACACATTTCCTCTTATGCGACACCATCCACTGGCCTAAGACATTTTCCTTTATTAATAAATACTATAACAATACCCTGAAAGTCACAGGTAAAAAGTGCCGGTGCTCCACAGGGCAGTGCATGTGAAACACTCCAGTACTTTGTCTAGAGCTTTCCATGCAGCTCCCTGTTTAATGAGTCCATCACCAGGTTTAACGACCTGCCAGAGCTTTAGAAACACTTTGCCCTCCTCATCAATGATTCACACGCAGTCTTAAAACTGTGCACAGATTAAAGAGGCTGCTGCTCCCCCACCTCGCTTCAACCCAAAGCAGTTTTAAATATTTCATCTCACCACAGAACTCTTCTGTACACATCCCAAAGGCGTTCTGAGAAGCTCTCGCTGGGAGTCCGGCTTTGTCTGGCCAAGAGCCTGCTGGCACCACGAGAAAGCTGTCGCTGCCAGGCCTGCCCACATCCTTTATTTACCTTTTTTAATGAGTCCTGCATGACCCCAGCTCTCAAGAGTGGGGACAGGGGTTTCTGAAGTGGTTGGTGCTCTCTATTTATGGAAAAGCAGATGGAAGCCCTGATTGCAGAGACAGAACAAAGAAGTACCTGATCCACAATTACTGGGGTCAGCAGGAGCCTTCCTTTGGCTTCAAGGGAAATAGAGTTGTGACCCTCTTTTCCTGTCAGCTCTGGTGGTATTTAAAGGGGACCAACAAATGCAGAAACATAGGCAGGATCTTGCACTTCCCGAATAAGTATGTTGAGGATGACCAGTCTTCTAGGATACCCAGAACACCTTACAGCTCTTACTGCAAAGCAACCCTGATGTGAGAGATCTCATGGACCAGACAGCCATAGAGACTTCCCTCCCTGCACCAAGTAAGTCTATGCCCTGTGATATAGTCCTCATGAACACATTTTTTGGAAGAAGAGCAAAGGAGCCCCGGGAGAGGAGAAAAAGACCTAGAGCCACTCCTCAGCTTTGCCACCAATGTCAGGATGCTGCTGATACTAGTCTCAGACACTGCTTCACCATCTCCCAGACAGGAATGCTACTAGCAGATCTCACTATCCACGGCATTTTGGGATTTACACGTTCCTTGTACAATACAATCTACTACATTACTAGGAATGGCCATATTTATGCAATACTGTGGCGATGCACACCACACACTTCTAGCAGGCAGAGCTCTGCCCAACATGCTGGATTTTGCTATAAATGCAACTTTTCCACAGCGTCTCTAGGCAGATTCCTGCAGATTAATATTGTTTTTCCAAGTATTCATATATGTTCCCTTAGGATTATATGCTAATTAAACAAAGAAATAATTAAAAATATCAGGAAACACAATAGTGAGAGAATTGATTATTAAACACATCATCATACACTCTCTCATCTGTTTTTTTGCTTTGTCCTCACCCTCCTTTCACCAGCCATGCACAACATGTTGCCCTCTGGTGTTCACAGTTAGTGTCCCCTTTTCGGCATTCAGACTGTTGGTAGGTCACTGATTTAATGGAAAATCCATTTTCCAGCCATTTGGCTAGTTCCACAAAGAGACAAATCATACTCTCTAGATAAATAATTTGTAATTTTTGATTGGCAAATCATTTATGCACTTTAAAAAAAAAAAAAAAAAAAAGATAGTTAACCAGCTCTGAACAGAGAAAGAGGACAAATCCAGGGAGGGAGACATGCAGAGAGATAAACGCACACACACACAGACACACGATTTCCTTTGCAGCTGCCCCAGCAGCTCTGGATTTCTGCCCTTCTTCTGGTGTGTTTCTCACCTAGAGGCGTTGGAAGAGGCAGGGAGCATGCTGCAGCCACCTGAACACATGTGCCCATATATTTGCTTTCCTGTACAGAGGAGTCAGTTGGATTTCACAGCCTGCAGGAAGTGGCAACCAGACTGCATTTCCCCAGGGTTTTACAAAGCAAATTTATTGGCAGTGGAAGGTGGCTGCTGAAGGCGTGAGGAATCAATCCCTGTCCTCACAACAGGGGTACAGGACAGCCTTAGTCCATGCTGTCCATCCGCCCTGACTGGTGGGGACAACTTCAATTTCTATGTTGATTCAACCCCAGGAGTGTTTGGAAAAAAGACCTTCATCAGAATGAGTTGAGCTGGGACCACATAAGTCACAAAAAGACTTTAAACCATAGTGACTTTTGCTCTGAAATGCATGAGATCCAGCAGCAAAGGGCCACAAGACCTATCTGCTCAACACATCCAGACAGTTCACTTTCTCTGTTTTCAGATAAATTGTGAGAGGAACAGGGAAGATCTCAAAACTTTCTGATTCTGGTTTTCTGGTTCTCTGTCAGTCCATCTCGCCTGGTTTCTGGATCTTCAGCCATCCAGCCTTTACCAGCTGGGTGGTCCATGGCTAACAGCCACACTCAGTCTCCACATGTCTGTGGTCATCCATGGCACAGGAAAGGTTCCTTAGTAGATATCCTGGGGCCCTCCAGAGAATTCCTGACCTTTGGATTTTCATTTAAACCAACTCAAACATTTAGGGCCTCCGTGGTGCAGAACAGCTTGCACACACACAGCTCCCTTCCCATGGTCAGAACGGTGGGTGAGGAACCAGATGATGCCCCTACACCACCATGGACAATATAGCTGGTACCACTTGGTCACATCATTTCCTTGTCCTCATTTCTTCTCTCACACCATTATGGGAAATGAGGCAAAAACCCCTCAACAGGTGAAATGAATCACATCAGTCCACAGCAGATATGGCCAAATCATGAAAATTTTTGTCTGTTGATGTACTCAGAAAATGAAGCCTTGCCTTCTCCTTTGTATTTCAGGCTTTCCTAAAGAGTGATGAGCTCCATGGGCCTGACAAGGGTAGCCCTGCCTGAGAGAGAAGTCAAAGATCCCTTTACTTAGTGCAAAACTAAACAAAAGTGAGCAATAAAGCACTGCAGAAAGTGAGCAGGTAAGTACTTGCACTTTATCTTCAGTCAATATCTTTTCAGCATGGCTGATCTCCGAAATCTGATTTTGTGTTGTACTGCAAATCCATACCCCCTGGGAAGCTTACATCCCTCTTGCTGAGCATTAGCTCTCACTTCATTTGTCCGCACAATCTCTACACAGCTGTCATCTCGACATCCAAGCAAGCTTAAACAAAAACATAATCTCTCCATAAAGTACACCTCTATACTTGAATAGCTGTTGCTCTCAGGTGTCCCATTCCATGAAATCCATCACCAAACCACTTTGCCTCCCTCAGTGAGGGGAGGATGTTGAGAGAAGAGAGCTCTGTAATGCATGACAGGCTCAGTTTACTGGGGCTCACTGCCTCTCCCTGGCTCACTCTAATCTTTGCTGGGGGTGAGGGGCCATGGCATGGCTCCTTGGCCAGAGCCACTGTGGCAGCCATGGAAGGATCCATTGTACATCCTCACTGGACAACAAAGCCGTCACACTAGGATGTGGCAAGAGAAAGCTTTCAGTTAAAGAGCTGTGTGATGAACAACCAGACCTTAAGGAGAATGCAGTAACAAGATGACGGAGCAATAAAGTATCTGTTGCAATAATGTCAATTCACTCCCTCTTTCTTTTTTATCTCTCTTCCTGTCCAGTGACTCAAGACATTAAAGAAAAGGGAACTGATCGATGCAGTTCTGCTTCTGTTCAAGCTGCATCCAAAAAACATTTTGTTTCCCCATTACCCTTAGCTCCAGCTATATTACCACGATGGGTGCAGGGTGAACGACCACATTTCTCTATAACCCTTGTCCAGAAGTCCCTGCAGTTTAACCACAGCAGGAAAATGCTACACAAAAGGAAAAGATATAGGTGTTGAGGCTGTTTCCAAGCTGCCTTCCACCTAGCTGTGTCCAGCACAGCTCAGCCAGAGAGCCATCACCACAGCCCTCCCTAGGGTTCTCACTGGAGTACCAGTGCTAAAGCCTAGGCACCACACTGAACTACCAGTGGCACCAGGGCTCCTAAAGCAAGAGATATCAGGTACCCACTGTGCTTCTAAAAACCTTACTCACTTGACCAGTTTGAGTGACGTGAAAATCACACTTGGCAAATCTTGAGGATCAAAGGAGCATCTTCATCCCTAACAGAAGCAGGGTGACCTTTAAGAAGTTTTATCAGGGTTGAGTTTGTCCCAGGTTATATAAAATAATTGCAGTAGTCTCAAAGCTGTGAAAGCTGGGTATGAGGGGACTATTATGTTGGTAATTACACTGAGGAGTTAAGGTTAGTGGAACCAAACCCAAGCTGGTGTGAATCATTGCAGTTCCACCGGCGGGAACAGTTACATTATTTACTCCAGATGAAAATCTGTTTCAGTAAGCTGAACAGAACAAGAAAGGGCTATAAACAGAATCAGACTTATAAAACAGTAAAACACAATTTTCTGTTGTTAAAGTAAATCTCTCTCCCACACTGGATTTCAAATCTGAGGGCCATGTCAGGTGAAAAGCAAGTCCCTCTATTTGCTGATGTAGCCTGTTGAGGCCTGTCAGCTATAACCCCCTTGCCGCATCAGGAAGCACGGCTCATAGACCAATGGGCCCAGCCCCCCCAATCACCTCAGCCCATCAGTTAAGTCCTTTCTCCAGATGCAAAGATGGGTCCAAGGACTGCAGCACAGGTGTGGGATTTCAGAGGCCTGGGCTCCATCCTTGCTTCTACTACGCCTATTCATCAAGGCTTTCAGGTTGTGTCTTAACCAGTCAGCCTTCAGGATTACCTTGCGCTTACACCAATGACTATCTGTGGAAAAAACAATCTCTGTTGAGGTCCAGGGACTGGGCCCCATGACACTGGGTGCGTCTCTCCTGGGCCCAGCTCTCTCATCTTGCTGCTCTGCCTCTCTTCATTGCATCACTGGAAACCCACTGCCCTGAGGGCTCTGCCACAGGGAACCAGGGTCCAGACCAGACCTGCCACTCCTTATTCCTGACACCCAGCTCTGCCATATCCTGCTTCTTCCCACAGCCCAAGAGGAGGAACCTTCTGGGAGCTCTGCTTTCTGAGCAAGCAGCATGCTGCAGGCGGCTTGGTGCACTGCAAGGTGATGTACAGATGGGACAACAGTAGCAGACAGAGGTAATCTCTTACATTAAATCATCTGGGATGTGGTGTGAGGGGAACAGAGAAGCTTTTGAGCACAGCAACCTTTGTCACATCACTCCACCTACAAAAGGCTTATAGTGTTCCAGCCACCAGAGCATTGCTGCTACAGCAGGGCTGACAGAGAACTACAAAATGAGGACAAGCACTTTGACTTTACACTGCCCTGTAATGCCAGCAGTTTATGTTGACCTGTAGTGGTGACCCACATTCAGCATTAATCTCAGAGACCAGGTAATGAGCAGCTCCCCTCCAGCCTCCATCCTCTGCAACAGGGGCAGCCTTTGCACACTGGGGTGTTAAATCAGCGATCCGCTACTTCTCTAGCATTGTCGTGGGAATCCCCTGCTCAGGTTTCCCCACCACAGGAATCTTATTCCCAGTACTGGGCTTTTGAGCTATGGCTGTTGAGCTGATCTGCATATTAATCCAATAACCCTTTGCAATTACATAAGATGAGAAGCAGGGCGGGGCGGGGGGAGAAAAGATCGAGCCCTCTGCAGATGTTGTCCTCGCATATGGTGTCCCATATGGCTGTGTGTCACTGCTGCTTCACTTTATAAGATCTCTCTCTTCAGAGAGTAGCTCCAGACCCTTCCATACTGCAATCAAGAGATTGATTAAGAACCAGGTAACACTGCAGGCCACTTTGTCATTGCTGATAGAAGTGCTGAACAGCCACCTCTAAATTACAGCTATCAATCTCTCAGGCTGTACATGGATACATTAATTATTTCTTCTGTTCCCCACAGAGGCAGATGCTTCCTGTTTTCTTGACATAAGCTGTGTGGATCACTTGCCCATCTGGCTTCTCTATGTTGTTATAATGGTATCTTTCCCTCAGATGTTATCCTTCAATTTCTAATAGCCTCCACAGGGACACAGTACTATTCTTTAGCATTTCTAAAGGATATGTCTCTAATCCTCCAAAATTTGCTAATTCACCCTGAAATTCCTGTATTGTGTTGGGGTGTACTATTAGCCTGGATTTACAGGGTGTGTGAGTCTGGTAGCAATGACATGACTTCCCAAACATCCCAGTGATGACCAATGACAAAGTAGAGACACAAGTGGAGATTTTAAAGTTGGATTTCACACCAGCAGGTAAGGATAAGAGAAGCAGCAGCACCACAGGGTGAAGCCACAAGCAGACTGGCAGGGCCACCAGCAGCAGCTTGCCAGACTTCACAAGATCTGACAAGTCCCCTGCAGACAGAGAAAGCTCCAGGGTTTCTGCAGGGGGAGAAAGCCCCTCAGAATGAATTGTATCCACAAAACTGGAGTGCTCTCTAACTAGCAGATAAAGAAAGGAACTGGTTCAGGGGATTTCCATTTCAAGTTCACACCTGGTCCATAATCCTTGAGTGGAAGATAAGCATAGATGTGACATTAGAGCAATTCTACAAATGATCTCTCCTAAGCATCAGTTTCTCCAGGCAAAGAGAAATGGGCAGTTTTCATAGCAGTTCCTTTTTTATGACTCACTTTCATGTCATTATACCAATAAGATCCTGTCTCTCCAGGGTATTTTTCTCTGGTGATTAAAGTTGTGAGCCTTCGACCTTGTGCCTTATCAACACTACACAACACACACTATAACCACCTAGAAACTTGCTGCCTTTCATCCCTTATTGCTTAATAAACTTGCCAGCAGACCTATTGCAACAGAATAATGAAGCTAAGCAATTGCATTCAGCTCAGTAAATCTGGAAGCAGAGCCTGTTAAAAATAAATAAAATTAAATTAAAAAAACAACCTAATTGCAGAAATGTGGAGTGTTATGAAGAGATCCTGTCAGTTCAGCCAGAGTTCACAAACCACTCACTCCTATTTCAGCTGCTGAGAAGAGCAGCAGTGTGAGAGAAGATGAGGGTAGGGAGCTGCATAAATCTAGAGGAGGAGCAAGAGGAGGTGTCAGGACAGATCCCCACACTGTCTGCACTTTAGGGAGCTGCTGCAGGGGTTGCAGACAGCACAGCCTTTGGCGTGAGGTGCTCAAGAAGGGAAAAGATGGTGCTCAGAAACAGGTGCTTTGGCAGAGCAATGTGGAGACAGCAGCCCAGCACCTGGCTCCTGAAGTTTCAGATTTGGCGAAATTGCAGCCAGCTGACATTAATAACCTGCAGTTTATGTTGTGTTAGTGTTGTAATTGGGTATTTGCCAGCACAAAGCATAAGACAGGTCCTCTTCCAATGCAAGGCATGGGCAGGACATAACAGTAAGGCACTGGGTAAGCACTGCATTTGCAGAAACATCTAACACTGCTATACTGAGCAGTCATACGATGGCTATTCAGGTCCAGACGCCTGACCAAGGTGCCTAAGGTAAGGCCCTCTCCCACCATTGCCTGTGTTTGGAGCATGTGGTGACCACATTTCCACCTCTGGATGCCTTGTTTGGGTCTTACAGACAGGCCCACAGAACATCTCATCTGCAGGATCACACAGAGACATCCCACAGGGCCCATGACACTGCCGGTCAGGTTCTGGTCAGCCTGAGGCTGTCGGCACGTCAGACTAAAAGTCACAGGAATGTATTCAGCCTCCAAGAGATGGCACAAGAAAGCAAGAGCTGTGCTCCCTTCCATATCCAATTCCCTCCAACAGCAAGGAGCATATTAGGGAAAAATGCCCAAATCATTGCAGGATTACCTACAACAACACTGAACCTCTTCTGCCTGTACAGCTCCCTGGCACACTGTTTCACCAGCATATATCCCTCCCTTCATCTTTCGTCCGGCAATAGCATCACACTGCAAGGCCCCCTTCGTGCTTCATTTCTGCAGCCATCAAGGGTGATCAGAATGGGAAGCACTAATTTTGTTATTCATGGAAGGGCCTTTTTGACCAGACAGCTTGTCAGGACCACAAGGAAGCATGAATGCAACAAGGAGACCACATTGTTTTTCATGCAAAGATATGGGCAGCTCCAGAGAGTTGATCCATCCCAATAAAAAGATGAGTAGCTTCCAGGATCCAGGGCTATCACAAGGGTTCAGTGGTTCTCACCACCACCATCACCCCAAAGTACTTTCTCAAGCTACGAGGGCACTTGTAACTGAAGCCAGAGCTCTGTTTGGCTTCCTGGGAGAAATTTCTGATGCAGGTGTAAGCTGCTGCTGGGCTTTTCCACCAAGCTATGCAATACATCTCCTGCATAGGCAGGGAACAAGAAAAGGGACTTGCATAACCACAGTGCACTTCACAGTAAGCACTACAATTTATAGAACATAAATACCGTATATATACTGCAGTGTTTTGCAGACAACATTATCATCTCAAAGGGTAGGTAGGAAATGGGAATAACAGCTTGTAACAACTGTAGCACAGACAGCTGCTTTCTTTGCCATGTCTAATGCTATTTGGGGAGGCAAAATAGGTCTACCAGCAGTGTCTCTGTTCCTGCTAGCATACGCTGCAGCTCCACCTGGGGCTTCTGCTGAATAATTAGGTTAAAGGCAGCACAATCATATAAAAAAATCTTGTTGAAGCTTTCTGGGAGAAATTTCAGATTAAATCATTCATAACTCCAAGCGCATCCATTCCCCAGAAAGCAGAGGTGTTGTCCTCACACTAGGCTTTTACACTGCATTTGACACAGACTGTCTGACCCAGTCACTGTGCCTGACAATCCACGGACAAAATTAAGGTCTCATAATGCTAGGTGTCAGAGTTAATGGCACATTTCAGCCATACACAAGATTGTTTAAAAGTTTTCTGCCACCAAAAAAGTCTGTCCTAGTCTTCCTATCCCTTCTCCTCCCTTTCTGCAACCTGATTATCAGGCACGCGGTCCCACTCCCTCTCTTGTCCTCATGTCAGACCCTTCAGAGAGCCAGTTCAGCTCACTAATCTGACAGAAAGTGCTTCCTGTATTCTATCCTGAAGGGAAATTTTTGGCTGAGTTTACTTTTTTGCCAGCTTAGCGAGTTTAATCATTTCAGCAGGTGGTGCCTAGCAAAACCAAAATAAAAGCTGACAACAGCTGTACCACCAAAGACATACAAACAAAAAGTAAAATCTTCAGTATCAGGAAGACATTGGATCAGCTAAACTGCACTACTGAACTGCACTCTCCATTAAAGATGAAGTGTCTCATTTTAGACTTCCTTGTATTAGGCAAATAGGTAATTTCTCTCCTATAGCCCACAGTAAAGATAATATTTTCTCTGGTCTAGTTTATTCTAGTTGCTAGAAAGCTTGGTTCTACTGGCCAAAAAAAATCAGCTTTTTCTCATTTGTGCTTGGAGTTGGCCCTGAGGATGTTTGGCAAGATGCAGCTATGACATCTGTAATGGCAGCAGCATGGGAAAGGACTGCCAAAGTGATCCTGCTTTAGTAAGTGGAATCATACTGGACTTACACAGCCTTAAAGAAAACATAACCTGGGCCAGGATTTTAGCATGTAGATAAATGGAGTCTCAAACCATTCATCAAAACTTTTTCAAAGTGGCTGTAGCTGGAATAGGACCTAGCCCATTTTGTAGGGCTATTGCACAGAAACACCACGTCTGGTTCTGGAAGCCTCCAAGATTGCTACAAGCACAGCACAAAGCTGAGGAGAGCAGATCACTCTTTGCTCACCCTGTTCTTGCCCAGGTGTTTGCTGCTGGTCACTGTTGGTGACAGCATAGCATTGTCCCAGATCTCTGCTCTGACCTACCTGGGCTGTCTTCATGTCTAGCCTAGGCACTCTGCAGCCACAGCCAAACAGTGGCTAGAAGCCTTTCTTGACTCCTTCCTTGTCTTCTGCTTTGAGCATTCAGAGCAAAGAAAGCTGTGCTTTTCCCTTTAAGGATGGATGTCAGACCAAGAGTCCCACATTGATGTCTGTCCGAGCAGCAACAGAAGGGAACTGCCATGGTTACAGCCTCAGTCACGGACTTAGGGAGAACAGCAGGATTCATGGAGCCAAACTCAAAGGCTCGCTTTTACATCAGAGAGCTGCAACTGGAGATGAGTCAACATCAGAAGGAAAAAAAATTATTTCTCCCACAACACAAAATGCCAAAATGGACAGGCAGGAAACCCAGCATTGTGTCAGGGCTTTGAGAAAGGTGAGCACAATTACTCTTATTAAAAGGCTTAGGGAAATATCTAGCCATCCTCAGAGTGGGCAGGCACTTCCACTGAACTTCCTCCTTGAGGGCAAAGTCTGATTATTCTTTCAGAAGTGCAAACTCCCTCAAGCAGTTCTCTTTGCTCCTTATTTTGCTTCAGCCAGAAGTTGTGAGGTTGCAGTGGCCCCAGGAGCCTCCTAGCATCTTTGCTTACAGCAGCGCTGAAGAGGGCTGCAAGACGAACTTCAAGGTAGAGATGAGCCTGGGAGACACAGCTCACCTGTCAGCCTCCAGCTCACCAGTGTGACGTGACAGTCACAGCACAGCCCTGTGTGGGCTGCATGACCAGGTACAAGGTGCAGAGTAGCTGAGAAGGGCACCCATGTCCTTGTTGCCCCTTTGGGCAGTGCTTCCCTCTCAACAGCAGCCAAGTTTTGAGAGGGAATGACATCCTTGCATGGATGAACAACTCTGTTTGTACATTCAAGGTCACCACCATCAGCCCAGGCTATATACCTGTAGAGCTAGATCCAGGCTGTTCCCCTGAGGCTGGAGTCTGTAGATGTGCTCCCTCCACACACAACAGTATGAGCAGGTGCCACAAGGTCCCCAGCCAAGGAACACCCTTATTTTTCATAGTAACTCTCACTGTGATGCACTTTACCTGCAAAGCAGCCAGCCATTCACCCATGCCCCAGCTGTACAGCACCACCAAATCTCCTCAGCACCAAATATCTCAGAAGCAAAGCTTTTCCAGTGGCCCTGTTGCTGGAAAGCTGACCACATTTTTGTGAGCAGTGCAAAAAGCAATTCAGGGCCTTGAGGAATGCTTCCCACCAGGCACAGACAAGTGAGCCACATACTAGTGTTGTTTAACAGATTTAGATGATCTTGCTCATGAGACTGTGAGTCAAGTTCAGGAAGCACTCTGCAAGTTCCTCTATTTGCATTGGGATGGGAACGCCCTCCATCGCCAGAACACAAACTTATTCATCAGTCAGAGCCCTTGGAAAACGTCTAGAAAGCAACAGGAATCCACCACACACTTCTAGGTGTTGCTGTCCACACAAACTCCTTTCCCAAGCTTCTTCCAGCACAAAATGGTGAAAAACAGCCTCATCCCCTCACATTCCATTGGGCAGCTAAGCAACCTGAGCATGCAGAAGAGCAAGGGAAGACCCTTCCCTAGTGCAGTACATGCCTGACCTGCGCCAAGCTGCAGATGTGCCTGCATGGTCAGCACTGCCCCTTTGAGACCCACTTACCCCCACCAAGGCAGGAGCAGTAGAACAGCTTGCAGGCTCAAAGGGAGCACTTCTGCTGGTGTGAAACCCCCCTGCTTCCCAGGTAATCAATGTATTTATGGCCCCAATTTAAACTGCTATGAGCACTATCTGACTAAAAGCATACTTGTGTTATCATTATTGCACTGCACAGCTAATCGCTGTACAAATATTTGCGTTGCCCACATTCATCACAAGGCTGCTGCTGCCTTGGGGTGAACTTACTCAAGATCTGAGGTGTTTTCCCAAGACTGGAAATCTGAAGGGGGATGTGTCGATTTTCTGCACCCTGATCCAAAACTCGCTTCCGCTGAAGTCCCATATGAAACCCAGAGCAACAGGGACCATTCGCTTCAGAGGAAACGCATGTTGGGAGAAGATGAAGTCCAGACTTCCCAGGTTATACTCTCAGACCAAGAGGCAAGGTTGCATTTACCTTTCTTCTTGTCAGCCCATTTTGATTTGTTTAGATTTATCACCAGTCTTTCCTGCTCCCCTTTCTCTCTCTCTCTCCTTTCTTTTTTAATTAGGCCATTGAAGCCTTATTTTCAAAAACTGTCTGAATCCCAACAGAAGCTTTTAAGTCTCAGACATCAAATAGCAGGCAGTTTACTATAGTTAATTATGGTAATTTTTGCTTAGTAGTAGCTTCCCTCAGAAGAGTCAAAACTACTTAGAAAAAGCCCCAGCCTCGGGCATGAATTTCTAAGAACATATTTGTTGCCATTTATTATTTTGGCATTTAGTTAAGTAGCAGCAGAACGTTAAAACCCAGAGGAAAAAAAAAAAAACCTGACAATAAGTTTTCAGGGCCTATACACCATCACGTGATGCACAACCAGACCACGTTTGCCTTTCACAGGTATCAGGCACTGCTCTGCTGAGCTGCAGCACGGGGTCTGGGTCTCCTACAGTGGCCTCGTTTCCTACCACAGTGGTGCTCTGCTATCAAGGTTGCTCTGAATTGCACAGAAGGGCAGACAGCCCTCTAGCCAACCACAGGGCAGAGAAGGCACAGAAGTATCCTGAAACCACAAATGGTCTGAGCATGGGGACCAGGTGGGCTGTCCTGTGCAGGACATCCCATGCAGCTAAAGACCAGCAAGATCATCAAGAATAATAGAAAACCACCACCAAACACCTCTATAGGAAGATCACATGCAGCAACAGGGCTTTCAAATTGCCCTGACTAAAGCAGACCCTGCCTCTTAGCAAGAATTAAGCCCGTGGGTGAGACCATATTGCATGTTAAAAATGACAGGTCCTGTGACACATGTGCCAACTTACACACCCCCTTTTGTTCACTCAAATAAATGCCCTGCACAGTCAAGGCTTTGCCCCGGCCCCTCAGCAGCAGCACCCAACATGCTGTTGGGTCTCCTATATGTGCAGCTTCTTTATCTAAACTTTCAACCCAAGCTTGTAGCCCAGTATGAACCAAAATGAACACAAACAAGGTGCTCACAAAACTGAACCATTACAAAGAGGGATGGAGTTGATTTATGCAGGAAGTCAAGCTTTTTGCACAGGCAAAAGAGACACGCGTTGCCTCCGAAATGGTGAGGAATTAAGAGTTATTTTCCCAATATCTGGCCAAACTATCACCCTGCTACCTGCAGACTGCTCAGCCTTGCATGAACTAAATACCTTGCTTTCTACCCCTACTTTCTCTGTTGCAAGTCAAGGATACTAACCTCTATATGTTTTCCAGGATTTCCTTCTAGGTTCCCATAGAAAAATTTTCCTTTTTAAGAGAAGTTCACCACCTGGAAAGGAGAGGAAAACAGAGGGACAACTGACAGTTTGCCTTTGATTTCTACAGCTACAGAGTCTGCCCAGACAATCTAGGGCTTTAATACACAGATTCTGTCTTTTATAAAGGGTCTGAAAAGGTGGCACTTTTATCAATTACTGAAATATGTAATCTTCAGATCTGCTTTGTTGCTGCAGAATTTGTGTCATCTGCAGGCTCCTCTTTTAGGCAGCTTAGCATTTCATCTGGGAAGGTAGAAAATATTTTGAGCAATTTAAGTCAAACTTTCGAATATTTATTACAAGATGGGTTCAGAGGTAGGCACAAGAATGTAAAATACAAGTTCAGAGCCTCCTGCATAACCCATCTCAGAGCTGGAGGAAAGAGGGGGGGGGGGGAAATCTGTATTCCTAATTTAATCAAAGACAAGTGTCTAAGCAATCACTATGGTCCTTTCCAGAAGTTCTCATTCTCTGGATGTTGCAGCTGCTTGTTTGCCAAGCGGTTTGAACAGCTTAATCATTGTTTAGTGTAAAAGAAAGTAATTGATTTTTGAAGTTACACTAACTGCGACATTGCACAGCATTGAGAAAATTGCCTAAATTTTCAAGAACATCTTTTTAAACACAGTTTGCCTTTTTCAGCAAAGTAGATCTGGGTCTCTGCTTGCTTTTAGACAATGAGATTCTGTCTCTCAGCAAGCTTCTTTATATGCAAACGTGACTTGGTTTCAGTTCGGATATAGCTAGTGCTTCAGGTCAAACTGATCGTGCAAAAGAAAAGTTAGATGACCCTCTAGGCCCCCTTCCAGCCTTATTCTGTACAATTCTGGAATAAACACCGGGCTTGTTTCTCCTCTCACCACCCCCTCTTTGAATGCTACAATCAACCTAGAAAGCCACCAAGCAGCAGACAAGAATTTGGCATTTGAGACTCACAGCTCCACCAAAGCCCGTCAGTGCACATGTGGCTTCACACCCTCAAGTTACACCAGTCTCCATGTACTGCTTCAAGCGTGCCTGCCAGCCATCAGAGGCTATGGGACAACAGACAGGCTCGCGTGCTTTGTGGATTTGGGGCACTAAGAGAAAAGAGACAGTGGAAAAGATGCCAGCTGGCAGGGATAAAACCGAAGAGCTCCATTTCCCAGGCCATGCAACTCCGCTGCCTGAGCTGAGACCTTTTCTTTCAGCAGTCACAGGCTGTGCCATTTCCCTCCTGTGCCGATTAGAGACCAGCCATCCCCTTCACGAAAACAAGCACAACTCCTGCAACAGTGTCAGTGGTAGGATCAGCTGAGGCAGAGAGAAAACAACGATTTCACCCTGTCAGACTGCAAAATCCATCTAACTCCCAGGAGCAACATCCAAGGATCACACATCCATGATCCCTTAATGGCTCAGAGCCAGCCCCACTTTCCCAGCACAGAGCCTGTCTCCTGTCACTCTCCTCTACTGCAGATTTTTGGAGTCATAATCCCCACCCCAAAAGTCACAAGGAAGCACAATGATCAAAACTGCAAGAAAAGACTCACCTTCACTGCATTAACCATGCAGTGAACAAGGGAGTCCAACAAGGGAGTGGTGGGAAAACCTCAGATAGCCTAAAAGTCCCCCTTGGAGAAGCCTGCAGGGCTTGGCCATCCAGATGTGCTGTCTTCTGCAAATCCAGACTTGTCAGGAGTAATTCCTGCAGTACCACTACTCATGTCACACTTCAACTCTTCTACTTCAGGACTAGAAGATTAGAGCACATAAAAAACCAAAACACATCATTCTAATACCTAGCTCTTAAGTAGTGCTTTTTAGCCATAGATCAAGGTACTTTACACAGAATAGCTCGAAGAGAGTTTTAACAAGGCCTGGGGCTGTGCTAATAGTCGATGGAGAAATCTCAAAGCACTGTGTAGAGATACTTACTCTGTGGGGTCAGCATGTGCACTGGGGAATTTCTGTTCCCTTTCCCACTTCTTGTTTCCCAGATTCCACAGTGTGCATTCAAGAGTGGCTGTTGCAACATCCAACAGAAACTCTCTTCCCAGATGTTCACCCTCCTCACAATCTGCCCCACTGCCACATGTGGCTTTAACAACCAAAACACAAAAAATTACATAAGTCAGCATTTGCCTTATGAGTTGCCATCAAAAAGCCCTCCTCTCTCATTAACCAGGCCACTGCTAACCAAGGCAAAAAATAATATATTAAAGAGATCCAGAGCATGACTTTCTTCTCACCAATTAGCCCAGACTAAAGGACTGACTCATGTCCCTCACAGCTGAGAAAACACATATGGCAAGTCAGGGCAAGATTTACCTTTCTCCATCCTTTCAGCAATGCCATTACATTCTTCTTAGCCAAAACATGCCCCTTGGGTCCAGGGAAAAGGCTTTCCATTTGTCCCAGCTCATAACATCCACTGGGGTTGGGGACGTAAAGATACAGGGAAAAGATAAATCACTGTACTGGTGAAATCAGTGGCTTGGTTGGGTGTGTTTGCCTGCCTTCACATCCACAGTTCTGCAAGGCCTTGGCAATGGGCACTCAAAAGTCTCTGGGTTTGTGTGCAGCTGAAGTAATTCGTCCACAGAGCAAGGGAGAGCCCTCTTCTTCTGCAAAAATCAGAAAAAGGAAAGCGAAAAGGGTTTAAATGCATGAGAAAGTGAACCACGTACTTCAGCTCTCCCTGCTCAGGATCTGTTCAGTCTGAGCCTCCAGACCTCCCTCACAGGTACCAAGAGGTCACCTGCTTCCTCTGCCCAACAGCAGCCAAAATCTTTCCCAGAGCTGGGCCTCAGCATGACACCCTTGGACCAGTGAGCAGCTCACACCATCACACAGCCTCATCCCGGGAGACAAGCCTGTGATGGGAAACTCCACTCACTTGTCAAATGTCAGTGAGCTATAGCCATCGGTTTCACCATCTGTTCTAGGATTGCTGCCTTTTTATCAACCACCTTAGCTTTGTTTGGGGTTGGGGTCCCCTTGCCCCACAGTAATAGGGTCGCTTTTATGGTGAGATCTGACTGATTGCTGTTCATACGGCAACCCCAAGGACAGCTTGGTCAATGAACAGCACTTACCTGAAGCCATGCTCTCCTTTGGCTTGTTAAGAGCTTGAGTTAAAAAGAGTTTCCAGCTGCCAAGAAATCAATTGTCGTGGTTGTAGGAGATACAGAGGGGAAAGATACAGGTGCCCTCGGCAGGCAGATGTGCTGATTAAAAATGTTCCCATTCCATGGCTGTCTTGCTGCCTGCCAGCTCTCCCACCTGCACAGTACTGCCAGTGGAGGGGTCTCTGCAGTTTTCCTTAGTCCAATTGATGGAAGGAGTTTCGAGCCCGTTTTGTGGCTGTGTTTGCTCAGGCTGGTAGACCTTCCATGCAGCAGATCAGTGAGAGCTCACCTGAGCCCTTCCATCAAGAGGGCTGGAGCAGTCACATCCCTCCAAAGGGCAGGCAACAGGATGGGTAACATCTGCCATCCAGACTAGTAGATGTAAAGGAAAGCATTTCCCTATCCAGAGGCACTTTGAACTCTTCAAGCTGTTTGGAAAACAGTGACTCAGGCCCTTCTTAGACTACTGGCTGCAATGGAACACATTCACTCTCTGCTACCTGTGACTGTGGCACCAGCCTCCCTGTGGCCACATGCCCACGCAGACCCACTTCAGCAACTGGTATTCCCCACCTCCAGCACCAGCAACTACCACCTGTATGCCACCTGGTGCCATACCCCAGCTTTTGATGGGGCCAGAGCAGGGTGGGCAGCATGGCATCTTCAGGGTCTGCGCTTTAGGAACACCAGTTCTGCTACGCCTTGAAACACAGCACTGCAGAGGCCAGGCAAGCCAAGCAGCCAGCCCATCCGCCTGCTCTCATGTCCCCTCTCCCGCTCAGTTTCTCAGCTGCCATGGCACCACCTGGCCACCAGAAGAACCCATCTGCAAAAGGTTCACATTCCTGTTGCAGTTTTTTCTGTCCAGAAGCACAGAAAGATGTTGCGGGACAGCAGCTGTCTCAGTATCACACTGCAGCTCCGAACCCAACTCTGCTGCAAAAGCAAGTCAACGTTGATCCAATCATTTGAACTCTCCATGTCTCATTCAATTATCTGTAAAATGAGGTTGATAATATCTCACCAGGTTGCAGTGAGGCTTAGTTAATTATTTTGATGCACTTGAAGATTTCTAGGTATTTGTTATATGCACACACAAGCAAAAGATTAGCAATACTGTGAGTGCCAGCCCTTGACTGAGTACATCGAGCAGTCTCTAGTAACACACAGGTGGACAGCAAGTAGGAAAGTACCAAAAGTATTTGTGGACAGATGGCAAAGGTATTTGGGAAGCATCCTGCCCATCTCTAATCAGTGACTGTCCAGCCTACAGGCAAGAGCTTCCTTTATCAATGCAGCAAGGTGATGCTCCTGCATAATCAAATGAACCAATTATGTTGTGCAACAGCTTATTCACTTTGATGTGCATGTCTAAATAACTGCTGCAGGTAGATGCAAAAAAGGTTCTAGCTTAATGGGCTCCCTGTTTTGTTTGGGTTTGGCCAGAATGACTGCCTATGAAGAAAAATCAGAGAGCTTTAGGAAACTGTTATTGTTAAAAACACAGTTTGCAGGGAGGAAGGAATTTGCAGTGGGGAAAAGAAGTCTCATTTGATTAACAAAACAATTTTTGTTGATGTTGTTGTTTATGAGCTATTTAAGCCCTGGGGTGGATATGAAAGGGAAAATAAGAGGAATGTATCTGTCAAACATATTTTAAACAGATAGTACCAATGATAAAAATCCCATTTTGAATTTGAGCAATGGGTAGCACATCACACAGTTTCTAGGAAGGAAATTAAAATAAAAGAGAACTTAATGAGCCGTGAAAATATTGTAAAAAGTGGTATGTATTTTTTAAAATAAACACAAATAACGTTTCATTCCCCTTTAAGCTCTCAAGTCTTTTAATTTATTCAGCCAAACTCACCATCACCACTGTTAGAAAGGTTTGGAAAACAAGATGGCATTTAGCCTCCTCCCTTCAAGTCACGGCAAGCAGCATTTCCAGTGCAGAGCAGGAAGCACACGGGACACCTCCCCAGCCCCAGCAAAACTCATCCTCTCTTGCTCTGCTTAACTTGCAGAGGGCAGGGGTTGTACCTAAGACTCGGTCCTTGCTCCTACTGGCTGTGCATCCCACGAACGAAATGAGAGTAACTTGCTGCCACGAGCAGAGGGGTTGAGGATGCACAGAAGAAAGGAGGCAGCATGGACCGGCAGTGGCTACAGCACAGCAGCTGCCCTCACACCACGCTGACTTGCAGGGCAGAGAGCTCTGTGATTAGGACATTTGTAATATAACTGAGATATCAGAGAATAAATAAGGCTCAGACACTGTGCACATGACATCTCAGATCAGTTTTCAGCTCTACGGTGACTCTCTGTTGCTTAAAAATCTGTCTTGTTCCCTCACTTCAGCAGTTGCTTTCTGCTGCACTGTAAGAGTTCACTGAAGTAATTTCTACTCACTGCACATAAAATGGTTTTGACACTAGCTCTATTTCCATCTTTTGTCTCCTTATAGAACATCCATATTTTAACAGCCCAGCATTCATAGCAGGCAACAAGCTGGGCACCCAAAGGTCACAGGTACCACACCCGAGCAGCTCCTGCATTAAACCTGTTTCTTGTAACCAAGCAAGGAAGAGACCAGAGTCAGCTCCATCACTTGCACATGCAGCCAGTCAGGGAAATCATCAGCAAAAAGAACAAGGCAAAAATCCATGAGTATTATAGTATTTACATGGAAACGCATGTGCACCGAGGCCTTCAAATTTCAGAAATTTATCACTGTTTTAGAAAAATAAATTGTCCCTTTTATACTCTGAGGAGTTACCTGTGCTTGCTTTTGTGGTTTGTTTGGGGTTTTTAGTTTGTTGTGGTTTTTTTTTTTAAACTAGTAAAACCAAAACTTCTTGCTGACATCTCACAGGATACATTTAAATTACAAAGATCAATCATTCTTGACAGGCATTTGACATATTTGGATTTAAAAATTAAACCAAGCTAATTCTTTATATAGAAAGGGACAAATGTATTTCAGGTAACTGCTTTCCAAGTGGTGGCTTGCTATAAATGGATCAGTGTTTTCTTCCTAAGAAATACCCAAAGATATTCCTAATTAGCAGTAAGCTAACTACCACAAAGCCTCCCGTGTTCAGCAGTGACATGCTAAGTCACCCCCGCTTGACATTTCTAGAGCTTCACAGAAGCCAGAAGTGGGAAGGAGCAGAGAAAGGAGTCACCGCCCGCTCGCCTGGGAATGAGCTGCAGCTCCCGCTGCTGCCAAGGGGTGAGTCCCAGCGGCCCCTCACACCCTCGCTGCCCTCCCAGCCTTCCCTCTGGCCAGCTCCATCCCCTCATCCTCCCTGTCTGTGCCCGTCACAGCTCTTTCCTCCCACTCATTCACCACTGTGTTCACTGTTTTGGTTTGATCCGCAGGGAGCCTGGCGATACCCAACGGCACAAGTTAGCCAGAGCCTTTCTTTAAAGCCTTTTCCAGCCTGCCCGTCAGTGAGCACAAGCTCCCCACAACTAGACAAGGGCATTGCTTCTTGCACACAGGTGTGTGTTACAGAGAGGGAGAAAGAAGAAACAGAGCATTTAGGGTGGAATATTTGGAAGTTTGGTTTTTTTCTCCTAAAGATTAACAGAAGTTCCTGAAGGAACAAGCAAACAAACGAAAAATAAACTCATTTTGTTTCCATTTTCAAAAGCTGAGAGATTTCAGGATATCCCCTTCAAACCCTATCCCAATCTTCACAACCTGGAAGAGAGAAAAAAAGGTGAAGAAAAAGGCAAGAAACGAACCAGAAAAAAATTGGAAACAATTATTTAAATAGAAACAAACTGGTTTTGACTTTGTTAAAAAACAGCAGGAAGCTTCAGCAGAGAGGAGAGCTGCATCATGACAGTTTCTCTTCATTGCTCAAGATCAGGTTCAGCATTTCTCCCTCTTGCCATCATGTGGCTCTTGAGCTGCTAAGCTCAGGGGGGTGCAGACCATGCAGCTGCCTCTGCAGGGGTTTCACAACTCATAACTGCTCCCAGATACAAAGCAAGATTATCAGGAGGTTCCCCAAATCACAGATTTTCTTGGGAATCCCAGATTCCCCAAATCACCTGAATGCGACACCGACAAGGGCAGTGGAGAGACCTTCCCCCTGGGGGACGTGCCCCCCTTGGGCTGATCCAGGCCCAGCCCCTTAGAGCTGGAGCACCCCAGGACCCCTGTTCTTGCAGCTGTCCCTGGCCAGCTCTGAACTGCAAGCTCTGTCCCAGCTGTAGCGCTTGAGGCAGCTGTAGAGATGGGAACTGCAAAGTGAGATGCCCAGGAGGCTGATTCAGAGAAAGAGCTTAATTTAGCCTCTGAATCACCCTGCAGAGGAGATGGCTGCTCTCTGACTACAGAAGGAACTGGAAAGATTAGCAAAGTTTGCCTCTGTGAAACCCTGTCCCCAGTGTCACACAAAGGCTGCTTCAGGGCTTAATCCACATGGCCCAAATCTTAAACTGTTGCCACAGGCACTGTGAAGCAAACAAAACAAAAACAGCTGGGACAGAACAGAGTAGCAGGAGCCATTTTCGTTACAGTGCTATGCACCATCCAAGTTAAAACATCATTAAAAGCATCTCTCCATGTCCCCCAGAACCACCCGCACCCTCTGCCCAGGGTCCCGGGGAAGGGGGAGCCCAGGGCTGCATTTGAAATTCAGGGACACGCTCGGCAGTGGCATGGACACACAGCAGCACTAAGGCTTTCAGAGGCAGGGAGCAACCCAGCAACCTGCCAGTCAGCTCTGTGCCCACTTAAAAAACAATAGAAAGTCAGAGATCATTTGTCTTCATGTTTTATATAAAGGATCCTGAGCTATTATTAAATCACTGAGAGAAACTTAGATGGAAAAAAGGTTCCCACACTCCAGCTCTCAGGCCAGCCTCTCACATCCAGAGCATTTCCTTGCCAAAAAGAAAAAGCTTGATGAGGGGGTTAATGTCTGGGACACAGACACAGGAGAGCTCTCCGTTTCAATTTTTTTTCTGGAAAACTGACAAGGGGTTTTCTCAGGCTGATAAACTTCAGCAACAGAGTTTGCATGCTCACACTGTCTGTGGGTCAGTCCATCTGCACCCCCTTCTCCTTGTATCCTCCTCCTCCATGACCTTTTAAGTTCGGCAGTCAGTTTTGAACAAAACTGATGAAGGAAATCTTCTCTCTGCGCACACCAGAGTTGTGCAGCTATGACTGCTGCTCTCTGTGCTTGACTGTGACAGGCACATCCAGAGGGAGAGGAGTTTTGCTCCTCAGTGATGAGCAAGTCTGTCCTCTCAGCCCGTC
Organism: Pterocles gutturalis; assembly: GCF_000699245.1. Taxonomy (NCBI): domain Eukaryota; kingdom Metazoa; phylum Chordata; class Aves; order Pterocliformes; family Pteroclidae; genus Pterocles; species Pterocles gutturalis. Next base: position 81,641 of record NW_010135950.1, on the reverse strand, counting down.
TGCATTTCTATGGACCAAGAAACTGCCACAGGGCTGCTCAGGGCTGGCATGGGGATCACAGCCCCCCTCTGCCTAAGGGCATGAGCAGGGAGGAACATGGGGGCTACTGTCAGTGCTCTGCAAGGAGACAGATTTCTCCACCCATAATGGCATTTGCCTGTTCAAATTGCTCTGCTGCGTGATGTGCGGTGAAAGCATGAGGCAGACGGACACTGTGTCATCTCTGACAAGGTTAATCCAGGTTTTTATTGATCTGAGCTGCATTTGTGGGGTCTGATCCACAGCTGCAAATCCAAGCCCAAGGAATTAATATAGAGCTAAGTTTCTTCTCTGGGAACCCCCTCCACACCTTGTGCCTTTGTGCACTGTGTTGGGCCACACTGAGGCACGATGGGCAGCTGTTGGCATCACAATAATGTCCAACTAAACAAACTCCGTTTAGAATCTGCACCACATGCTCCATCTCATTACCTGGAAGGATCCTGTGCATCAAATCCTCTTGGTTTTACATGCTTTTCTTCTTGAAAACTATAAAGCAATCTGAAAAAGTGAATGTTTTGCAGATCAGACACTGCTCATCACTGAATGTTACAGCTTCTAAATTATTAATAGTAAAAAATGAGGTGTCCCAGAGCTGCTCATTTCTGGGTGAGGTAGAGTAGGAGGGAGGTAAGAAGAAAGGATTGTGCTATTACAGGTTATTTTTACCCAATGTTTCTATGCTTCTGTCATTAGCTAATTGATGACACAGCCTGTTTAATATTATGTCTGCCTCTGGTATTTATAGCTCACCAGTCATTGGAGTATCTAGGTGTTACTAACAAGCTGCTCTCAGATAAATTTGGATGCTCATGGCTGGATTCTTTGGTGCAAGGAAGTACAACTCCCTTGAAGTCAGCTGGTTTACACTAACCAAGGATTTATTAACTAACCTGCTTAATCATGCATGGTGATGCTGGATCCCAGTTCATCCAGTACTGGAATGCAGCAGCAGCAGGAACAAGGCACCATATTGCATAGCACAACAGTGGCTGCCCTTAGACACCTCTGGCATTTCTCCTGCACTTGCCATCAGAGGATTCAGGACCAATTCTGCAGTGAGACACCTCCAAGAGTCATCATTGCCTTCAGAAGGGCTAGGACCAACTCTAGCCAAACTGTCAGACATTTGATCCAAGCACTAATTCCCTGGAGAGAGGGAAGGGAGAGAAGGGGCCAATTTCCAGGCAACTGTCCAGTCACTACCTCTCAAATACCAATGATCTCTTTACACCTGAATTCACAGCACCGAGCAGTGAATGGCACAAATTGTGGTGGATGGCACTGACCTTTGGTAAATGCTGCTCAGAGAGAGAGGCAGTACTATCCATATGTGGAGCAGCCTCCAAATGTCAAAACTGTTCTCAGCTGTGACAGACAGACACCAGACAGCTCAGTTACACCCTTGCCCCAAACCTCTAATTCCTACAGTCCATTACCAGGAAAAAAATATGCCTCAGCATGTGTTAATTTCTCTTTCCACTACCTACCCTATAGTTTCCATCTGACGATGATGAATGCACAGTCCCAAGGACACCGTGTTGCCAAAGTGCATATTGTTTGAGATGCAGGTCCCTTGGGCTGCCGGCCATCAGCAGGTCCCGTTGGCCTGTGAGACCCAGCAGAGCTCATCACAGGGCTTTAGCTATTTGAGACCCTTCAGGAACAGGTCTCTGACAAGAGCCTGTCTGCTTCCAAGTGCTATAGGTGGCACGCACAGGAGTGGTTAGCTACAGAAAAATGGCAATTTTCTGCTAATTGTAAGCATCTAATTCATTCCTGCCTTTACTGTGAGTAAACTTCAGAAATAATAAAACCTGGGGAGAACATTTGAACTTTTATTGTACAGGGTAAATGCTCTATAACATTAACAAAACAAAAAACCTTACTTACTGACTAGCAAAATGCCAGGCCATTTAGATTAGCCATGCTCAGA
>NW_010135950.1:52985-79635 GCF_000699245.1 Pterocles gutturalis | reverse complement strand
CTGCGATTGGTGCATAATTGTCCACCAGCAAAGAACAATCTCTCAAAATTAGTGCTTGTCACAGAGCTCCAGACTGTCTAGAGCTGTACTTAACAGGGTTTATAGCCAAAATGCAGAAATCTGCTTTTGACCCCGAATTAAAGAATAGCCTTTCTGGTGGCATTCTCTCTGCAGCTGCCCCCTGCCTCCTTTTCACCCTCTTTCATGGGGGAATCTAGTTTGGCCTTAAAAAGCATCTTTGTTTTCTAGAAACTAAAGCAGCTACACGTGACCCACTGACTGCTCCCTCCACAAGACCCACAGGGACTCCAGGGACTGATGGATCCTGGTTCAGCATTACCTTACAACAGACACTGTGCAGAAAAGACAAGTCATGAGACAGGACTGAGGCTCAATGACAGCTGAAGGGGACATTCCTCTCCCACCATCAAAGCAGTTTCTCAAGGCACCCTGATATACAGTGGTTGGTCTGGCTGAAGCATCCCCCATCACAAGCAAATACCCCAGAACCTGTGTTGGGTGTTATTGGCTGCCCCAGCTCCTTCTCCTCTGTTTGTAGACAGAAATTTCATCATGGAGCCAAGAGCACTTCGCCATTGCAAGTTGTATTAAAATAAGCACATATATTTTAAGAGTTTCAGTTTCAACAAGTCGGCATATTCTGTTAAAGAGCATTTAGTTAGAAAGCTCCCAGACAGCTGTAATAGCATTCCATGTTTCCTTTTCATTCATAAAAACTGTCTATATTTTTAAGTTAGAAAGTGATGGAGAAAAGTTTATGTGCCTCCCAAATTGCATTGTTTAGTGGCAGCTCCTCAACTGGGAAAACAATAGCTTTAATTCTAAAAGGGAAGGGGAAGGCTGCAGAAACATCAATGGAGAAGATTAGGTGGGCTGGGGAGAAAAACAGCACAATTAGCTCCTGTCTGCACCCAAATGCTTTCTGTGGGCTCTTCCAGATAAGCCAGTAACAAAGCAACATAGTCAGGCTGCTCAGAGAAAGCATCTTTGTCCTTCTTCACACCCCAGCACACAGCTCAGCGTGCTCAGAGTCTCCTCTCCACAGTTTGCCTGCATTTGTGGGTTGCTCTGATTCACGCTCCATGTTCCCTGGCTCCTGTTTCACTTTAAGCTTCCCGGGTCTCTGCAAGTGCACAGACATTTAAGGAACTGTCCAGAAGTTTACAAGTCCTCCACAAATACCCAGAATAAACTCATCTCTAACATGGAGGCATTTTGCTTCCTTCAATCAGTTGCAGAGGGAAGCAGAGGAGTGGTTCTGAACACTTTTCCCTGGGTTTCAGCAAGCCTTCCTACTACCTCTTAGGTTGTCCTCTTCAGTTTTGATGCAGAGATAACTGTTCCCCTCCCTAAGACAAATTCCAGTTATATATTAGAGAAGGAACATACCAAGGCCCCAGTGCTAAAATACATCACATTTGGTAAGGGCACCTAGCAGAGAGTCTGGCACAAAAAGGCCAGGATCCTACACATAGCCTGGGAACAGGGGGGATCCCTCACACACATGCAGCATCTCTGGGACAGCCTTGCTGCACAGGAGGCAGCACGCCAATGGGAAGGAATGGAGGAGCAGGTGGGGGACCAAGCCCAGGGCCCCTCTGCACATACATGGTTGCTCCTGCAGCCCTGAATGTCTATTGCTGCTCCTCTGTGCTCCCTCAGCTCTGTCCTCCCTATCTCTTCCCCTAAATCCTCCACACCTGGGCCTGAGCTAAACCCTTACAGTCACCTATACAACCCATTACTGAGACAGGGTCCAAATATTTTGCCCATCTGCTTTAAACCTGGTGCCAGGCTGACCTTGGGTCAAACACACAAATCAAGGCTGGAAGATCACGACACTTCCAGCCTGATGTAGTTACCACTATATGCTGTATATACCTGGAAATCTTGACAGTAGAACAGCACTAGCTCTGCCAGCCTGTCTTTTAAATATGTGCTGTGCGTACGCTACCCATACGTCCATCACCAACACGATTATCATTTAAGTATTTATGCTGTTTGCTGCAGTCCTCCACAATAAATCAGGCTGCAGTATCAATGTCAAATTATAAGGCAAGATCATTTTATATAGTAAAGCAGTGCTTTAAAATTGCTTATGGCTGCGGTATTAAAAAAATAATAAAAATAACACCTACCCATAGTTCCAGAACAGCAATGACTTTGCATTTAAAAATGAATTAGATATTAAACAAAAATTATAACCCCAGAGGGGATAATTGCAAAAATGTAACAAAATAAAATAAAATTAGGAAGAAGAGGAAAGTATAGCTTCAGCTCTTTAAGTCAGAGCAGTTTTCTCATCCTGAACACACCGCAGCATTGAGGGGTAGCACATTGGCACAGCTGTGCCATTTTCATTGCATTCTTAACACCACTTTTGGTTAAAATAAGAAAAGTGACATCAAGAGCTAGTGTGTGCTGTGCACCTGCCCAAGCAGCCAGGGAAGAGGAGTCCTGTTGGTAGCAGTCATTTCTCATCTGAGAGTGCACGGTGGTCCTGGGTGCCTTGAAGCCCCCAGTTGCCACCACTCACCCACACAAAAGAACCAGGGAGATATGCACCCCAGAGCTAGGGAAAAGCCCACCCTGGCAGAGCAGCTCTCATGTGAGGCAATTTAGGACTCTTACTAATGGTATTTCTCTAATAATAAAGAATGATGCTGTTTGCTTCAAGGATCAACTTCTCTGTTACTTCCCATCCCATAATATCTGGTTACATATAGGGCCATTCTTGAATGAAGGATGGAGAGAGCACCATCCAGGAGCCCTGCAAAGCATTTGTGTATCAGTAATAAAGACAAGCAGTGCAAAAAAGCCAACTTGGTCGTACCTGCAGAGGCCTTCAAAGCAGTGAACCTGCCCTGAGATGGTAGAGCAGATCCAGGAGGATGCTCCAGTACTTAAAGTCCCATCACCCACAGAGCTCCTCTGCAGGACCAGAGGCCTCCTGGCACAGATAGGGAGCCAGGACACAGCAATAAAGGGCCATATGGGATAGAGGTAAGTCTTGTCCACACACATCCTGCATGTCAGAGCCTTTGCCAGAGCCTGGTGCTCTCAGGGAGAAGGGCAATGGTCGTCTTCTCATCCAACTCAAAAAGCAGAGACCTTGCAGTTCATTTGGACACTTCAGACTTGTTTGTGGACAGGGAAAGTGCCAGTCCATGGCAGGCAGTGACAAAGCCACCAGGAAAGTCTGTCCTGGTGGCTCTGTCACTGCCTGCCATGGACTGGACCCCCACCCATCCCGTCCTACCCATGCCCTCCCGGATGATGTTGTTTATGCATGTTTACATCTCCAACAATGGGCAGAACCTTTTCTAAAGCAGCTCCACCAGGAGTGCTTTGGCAGAGCACTGGGACAAAATGTTTCTAAAGTAGAGGCAGCACCATGTCTACAAACAGCTTGAGCAGAGCATGTTGGAAGAAAAATTCTTTTGTGAATGAACATTAGCACATCGTTAATGTTCTGAGGGAGGGACACACCTGTTGAGGTGGGACATGGGTGCTGAGGGCTGGGGTCCTCTTTCCAGTGGAGAACCAGCTGTGCCCCCCCCAAAGCTAATCTGGATGCAGGACAGTTGCACCCCCCAAAGGTCGACCCTGGAGGTGACCTGGAGGCAGGGCCCCCTCTCGAGGTGTGGTCCTAGACCTGTATAAAAGGTGAGCCCGAGCTGTACTCCCTGTCAACCCATCGCCACCCCACACAAGGAGTTTCTGCCTGAAACAAAGATTTCTGACTGAAGAGAAGATACATGGTAGAACAAGGGATTGGTGATGCTATCTGTGTCTCTGTCCCTCTCTGCCTCTCTGCCCCTCTTTCTTACTTTTCAACTCCATCTTCTCTCCAGCTTTTACCTCCAAATAATGATTGAGCCTTATTTAGTGCTTGCCTAATGGATAAGTGATGTTTGGTGATAATTGATAAGTGTGATTTGGTGCTTGACTCTACAAAGTTGATTCATGATGTTTTTGCAGTTGCTGAGGTAAATAAAATTGTGTTGTGTTGTTCCTTGAGTCATTGTCTGATGCTACCTAGCTGGTGCTCCTTTTTGGGGAATGACAAAAAACCTCTTTCGACCATCCACTGTAGCGGGGCAAGACACTGCCCATGATCCTTTGCTCATTCCCTTTAGCCTGTGCTCCCCGAGCATGATTTTAAATAATTGAGACCATAAAGTCCTTGCAAGTGAGACTGCCTCATGGCTGTACATTTGGCTGGTACATTGCAAATGAGATAAGGCTTTGCAGACCCAGCACTAAAGAAATCTGCTCCACTCTTTGCACTAGATCTGCTGCACTCCTCTTTCTTCCTTCCTCTTCTCCCCCAGCAAAGATCACCGATTAATTTTCCTGTGCAGGATACAATTGTTGCACTCACACATTGCACTATAAAAGAGGAACACAGTTTTGTACAGGAAACACTCAACCAATTCCTCAGGGACTGGCAGTTTGCACTAAGCCTTTAATAATATCCCTGTAAGACCTCCTGCAAGAAAAGCACGGTGGATTAAGCAGAGATGAGAAGACTCTGGCATTACGTGAGCAGGGCTGCAGGCTCTGTGCTTGCAGGCATCAGCCTGGGACACTTGAGCTGGGACACTGGGGAAGGGGCACAGGGTGGCTGCAAGAAGACCAGACCCCACTTTTGTACAGAGCTCAGCCCACGACAGGCACATCACACACTGAGCAACTGCCAGCACTCAACCTGCCACCCCCTGTTCCTGCAACATGCCCCTGCAGTGCTGCCATCAAATTCAGCTATTGCACAGGTACAGGCATGGCTCTCCCTACCTAGGAGTGGTTTTGACAAGTTCCACGAAACTGGGAATAACTCAGGAAAAACTGTATTGCTCCAAGTGCCTGCCTGCCCAGAAACGTCAACGGCCTCCAAGAAGCAAGGGCCAGCCCCTGCCAATGTGTTTACAGCTGAGCCACTCAGGACCTGGTGTAATGGTGAGGGCACCCACCACACAGGCAGAACCCTGCCAGCACCAGCACAGCTGGCTCCAGAGAGCAGTAACAAGTAAAAGCACTCCAGCAGGGTCCAGCTTACACCAAGGCAGCACTAACCCTGGCTCCACACTCCTGCCCAGCGCTCAGCCTCCCAACACAGGCACAGCTGGATCAACAGCAGGCACCAGGCTGCCCCATGGGCACAGTCCTGTCCCCTCTCCAGCAGACCTGGAGAAGCAGCAGGCAAACAGAGCAGCAGAGTCCCTTACATGAACACAACAGAAGTGCACGGGGATGGAGTGGGAGGGTGTGGTTACAGCAGCGTTCAGAGGAAGTTTGTGGAGCTCCCAGGAAGGAGACTTCAGAGATTCAGGCCAAAGGAAGATGTTAAGATTATGCAAATACTCTTCATGGGTCTCCCAGGAGTCCCTGGCTTTGCATCCCAAATTCTTCCTGCCCCTCATTAGTCTGTCTCTATCCCCTGCTCACCAAGCAGGACAGAGTATCATCCTGTTGTCAACAGCTACCACCTATCACCGAGAAAACACATTTTCTCCCTCATGCTCAACTTCTGTGCCAGACAGACTGTCTGTACCTGTCCTTCTCATCCATTATTTTAATTTCCCCAGTTGACACAATTTGGATTTGGGGGGTTGTTTTTAATTTTGTTGTTGCTTCTGCACAGCCTGGCTCCATGCACTCCCTCCACCCTCTCAGGATCCAGCAATACACTGGGCCATAAGAAAACCTTCCCACGAAAACCATATAGAAACTTCTCCCACATCATACACATCAGCCAAGGCAACAGGTATAGCTTGGAGAACAAAACCCTAACCTCAGAAAAAAATAATTCAAAACATTCAGTGGACTTCACAAAAACACAAGCTGGGTTATTAGTGCTTCCGTGGGGTAAGACATGACCAACACACACCCAAAGAGCAGGATATCAGAGATCTTCCCATCACGCGGGGACCAGGGCAGCTTCACACCCATTGCAGCAAGTGAGGCCCCTTACCATCATCCCCAGTTTGCAGAGCTCACTTTCCCCTCAAGGAAGCACCAAGCAAAAGGCAAGGAGCTGCCAAGTTGCTAAAGGCAGTCAAAAGACAGAGCCAAAACCCCCCTGGCAGACACACCAGCCTGGAGGCAAGATGAGCACTGGGGTGAAGTCCTTCTGGAGGACAGGCAGCTTCTGCCATCCCTGAACTCTGCAAGCAGAGCAGGGAAGCACAGGAAGCTGGGGCCAAGGGGCTTTGGCACCTGAACCACACAGTAAATTAAGTTTAAAGGAGGGAGATGGCATAAAGGTGCCGTAAATGCACCTCAGTGATTTACACGCAGCCCCAGCCCCGAGTTGTGGTTACAACCCCATGAACCAGCTGGCTGCATTTATCACCATGGCTCCTGTGAAACTCTGCTCCAGTTCTGGGAGCAGTTTCCCTGAACACAGCTCATGCTTCTGGCATTGCCTCGTCTTTCACATTTAGATTTCTTCTCTCTCTGCCTTTGTTTTTTTAATAAGCATCAAACTCTTCAGAAGTCCTAACATTTGCTCAGGCTCCCAGCCCTTCCCACCTTCCCTGCTGCCCTTCTCCTCAAGGGGCTTTCAGCCTGTCCTGCTCTAAAAATAATTCAAGAGAAATTACAGAGGAGTTATACTCCATCTGTCTCTGAAAACAGTCTTCGCGCTCATATTATTTGCCAGTGACACTCCATCACCACAATTACCAGTGCTATTTTATCTCTCTCTGCCTGTAGTGCTGACAAGGGAGCAGCAGACAGTGCTGGTGTTTAAGCTGAATAAGTCACTTAAATGCATTTATACCCCTGGACCACAACATACAGCATAAATCTAACCATCTATCATGCACCAAGTTGATACAAATACTCACCACGTTATCAGGCAAAGCAATCACAAGAAAAATGCAGGATGATTTGAGCTGCAGCTGCCTGCAAGTCTTTGACAAGGGCATTAGATGAAAAAAATTCAAAAAAAGGATGAAGCATCTCACCTAGACATGGCTTTTGCTGTGCTAACTCCACAGGGAAAGCAGAGACTTGAAAAACTTCTTGGTAGATTTGCAGCTAGGCTTGTAATATCCTAATCCAGCAAGGGATTGCCTGAGGCTCAGTATTGGAACTGGGTTCTTTTGTGAGCAAATCAAAGAGGAAAAATGCCCGGGGCCAGGATTCTTGGTATGGGGGACCTGGCTCAGGTCCTGGCTGCAAAGCATCTCTCAGCTGCCCTCCGCAGCTCTGCCCCACTGTCCCATCTGTGCACCAGGGCTGGGAGGTCTGTCCCCATTGCTGCTGTGCCACCCAACAGTTAAAAATTGGGAGATGCCTGGATCCTGCCGCAAAGACCCTGAACACCTTAAACACTTCTCCAAGGGACTTTGCCATAGACTTGACTGGGAAGAAATAACCACAATGCTTCCATCAGCCTGTCTGAGATGTGATACGGGTATCTCCCCTGAGCACCACTGAACCAGAGGACAAGGGAGGGGCAGCTTTCCCCAGGCACCCCAAGGGGCACATAAAGCTCAGCAGAGCTCAAGTGCTTCGCAACGGCCAGGTGAACAACTTGGTGGCGATGACATGTTGTGATCCTAGGCAAGAGCCATTCCTCCAGCAGGCTATTAACCCAATACCTTTATTCCCAGTTCCCTTCTCCTTCAACCTCAGCATAAGCCCAGGGCAAGATCAGGGGAGATGCAAGCCATGGTCTGGAAGCCTTGCATGGCAACACACCTTGGCATTTCTCTGCCTTGCAGGTGCTCGGAGAGGGGAGGGATGAAGGTACCACACAGTCAGATTAGGAACAACACTTCAGCCTCTCATCCACCCCGAGGATCAATGCTCCCAACACCTGCCTGCTCCCTCATCAACATTTTGCCCGCAGCATATCACTATATGGACTGGGCTTTAAATGGCAGCTTTTCCTGGTGGAAACATTGTTCAGCAAACCCAGTCTTGTTGTTTTTCCATGAGTCCAACAACACCCATGGAAGGGCTGATTTTCCTCTAGGATTTCCAACGGCTGGCTCTCCCATCAGGCGGCTGCCAAAGGCAGTTTCCCAAGGCCAGCTGGCCTGTGCTGTCACAGCCCTGGGGGAAGGCCTTTGCCAGCTTCATGGAGTGTTTAATTAAACCCCACCGGCTGCTCAGCAAACCCAGCCTCTCCCAGTGAGCTGGGGGAAGAGGGGAGGAGAGGGGCAGCCTGGCACCGGGAAGGAACGGGGCAGGGTACAGTGTCCCAAGAGCAGGATAAAGCTGTTTTGTCTGATGCTAGGAGGCAGGGCTGTAACACAGACCCCAGTACTCCTCTGTGCTGTTCTCATGTGAAATTTAGCTCAAGATCTGGCACTAAAAGTCTCAGTTTCCCATCCTCAACTCCAGCAAACCCCGCCCCCCCCCATCTGTTTCGGCCCAGGTGCCCACAGAGCACCAAAGGCAGCACATGGCCACTGCCCCCCTGCTTCTCTTCTTTCTTTAAATCCAGCTTCAACCCAGGCGGTGCAGGTGCCTGGATGAAAGCAGAGGCCCCGTGGTACAGCAGCAAGCCCCACCACTTTTTCCCCAGGCAGACCCTGGGCTGTTTGGATGCATCAGCTTCGGGGCTGGAGGGCAAAGCAAGTACAGCCCTGGGATGTGGGATGGTGCTGGGCAAAGCAGAGCTGCCAGCACATGGAATAAAAGAGAATGAAGAAAGCAAGGCCCCATCTGCAAAACTTGATCAAAGCCCAGCAGAAACCTGCATGCTGCCAGCAAAGGAAACAGGCAGGGCAGAGGCACCAGGCAGCAGAGCGCTTGGGTAGTTTGCTGGCAGCTTGCACTAAAGCAGATAGGAAAGAAAAAAAATATCAGTTATCCCTCAACCTGAAGTAAATTACAAGACGTATCCCTCAAGAGCACAAGGTGAAGCTCTTGATCAGACAAGCGATGCTGGCGGGTAATTCCCCTTGATATCGCCCGATTTGAATTTTAGTGCTTGTGAAGGGTGCATGACTGACAGCTCTGGAAACCGCAGGCATCCGTTCCCATGCAGCAGGAGCGGAGCGCACAGCCCCGGGCATGTGAGTATCCCCACACCGGCTCTGCTGCTGGCCAGAGCCGCAGGGACAGGCTGCGCATCTGGGGAAGGAGGACAGAGCTCATCCCCTGCTCTCTCCAGCCCTTGCACACCCCACCAGAGCTGGGCACATGGGGGCCAGCTGGTACCTCCTGGGAACGGTTATCTGCTGCATATTAAACAGGAAAAATCAGGTTTGCCACCAGAAATAGAAGATCCCCCAGGCTAATGAATCACGTATTTCTGACACCTCCCCACACCATGAGAGCTGGGTGGGAGCTGCAGAGACAGAGGTGGGGGGGTGTTTAAACAAAACATTGTCCCAGTACCAAGGAAGTAGTCTCTTGGACACCCATCCTCCCTTAGCACCTCCCCAGCACAGGATCCACCGTGGAGTCTACCAACAGCTGAACCCACCAGAAATGCCACTACCAGAGTCCCCACACTCTTGTAAGACAGAAGCGCCTCATTTCAGGCTGCTTGTCCTGTATTACTGACTGATCACGGGACAGCAATTAGCCTGGAAGTGGTTTGCATGCTGTCAACATTCAATATTAATGATGAAAGTCAGAAAAAAGAATAAAATAAAACCAGACTTGAATCCAGTAAGCACACATCATATTAAAAGCAACAAAGGAATTGTGCGTGATTAGATGCAAATGGAAATAGCTAAACCCTCAGCTAATGTACTCAAGCAGAGATCTGTTGACTTTGATAACCAAAGTTCACTTAATTGCTGACTTCTCCCAGTTAATACACAAAGCTCTAACTCCTCTGCTGTGCCGCATACCAATCGACACACTAATTTCTGCAACAAGGACAACCCGATCCACTCCAAAACCAAACCACAACAGAGGTTGCTTTAAGGAATTTTGAAGATAACTTTGGCAAGAAAGGCTGACTATTGAAACTGCTCCAAATTCAGGACTGGTGCAAGCACCAGGACTTAGCAAATAGCACACCACTGAACAAATAAGGCAATGCAGGGCTGATAAAGAAGGGTAGTCTGAGACATTTCAAGTCTGCCTGTCTTTTTCTTCTACAGCATCTGAATCAGCAAGGGACTTGGTAATTTCTGGAAGACTTGTGTACACTAAGTTAAAATAAAACTCCAGTGATAAGTTTTCCTAACCTGCCAAGAGGGAACACACCTGAACGGTAACACAGAAATTGCAGGGGATGAGGTAGATCAAACAGGGACTTGAAAGCAAGAATATTTATTACCCAGCCAGCCCCCTGAGTTTGCCCTGCCATTCAGCCATGCTGTGTGCCTCTGCACACCCTTCACCAAAGGCAGCCGCAAAGAGGCACAGCTCTTGCAGAGCAAAACCAAGCGATGCTGAGGATGTCCACAAATTGGTGAGTTACCACCCTTCAGCTGAGACGGGTAACTGAGCACGTGTTTGCTTGTAGCCTGCCCTGATTGCAGAGTAAAAAAGGCTTATTTACAATGCTGCTTCGGGCACCTTTTCATTTGAAGTGACAAAGGTAGTTTAATCAAACACATTTTACCCTGCAATCGGGGTCAGCTAAGAACACACCTCTGGTCAAGTCCTGCAGCTCAGCTGACCCAGGGTACCTTCTGGCATGATCATTTGTGATCACATAAACGTCAAAGAAGTCCTAGAAAATTGTGTTTTCCCACAGGAGCTGGGCACAGCACTTGAATTCTTTTTCTACTTATTTTTTTAAACATTTATTTTTTTTTTTTTTATCCTGAGCAGAGAATATTTCTGCAGAAAGTTTCAGGGTGCTCCTGGGGAGGAGAGACAAGAGCACATGTTGACCAGTTTCTTTATATTTTCTGTAGGAAAGAATGGTTAATCATCTGTATTCCAGTGCTGATCCCAAATACACCATTCACTATTTTTGCTTTTATCACCCTACAGCTTTCAATGAGGCTGAGCTATCTGTGTGTATTGCCACTACACAAACATAACTTGTTTCTACAGGGACACTCGGAAAATTAAGAGGGATCAACAAGAGTTGCAAATACATACTTCACTTGAAGTGCATTCAAACCCCATGTAGAGATTCTCATTTCAGATTAAAATGGCTTTAAATTACTGCTTAGTCTTCTGCCAAGAAAGAGCCCCGAGAAATGGTTCTTGCTGTGAAGTACTGTGAAGTTTAAATAGTCAAGACTGGCTTAAAGCATCACTGTTATATCCACTTCACACCTGGGCAGATTAAAGTGCCCACCATCAGAAAGGGAGGCTCCTTGAGCCTTGGAAGGAAACTGCAAAAATAACATCCTTCAATTTTTCTCTCTGAATGTTGGGTAAACTGAAAAGCTAAAAAAAAAAAAAAAAACAAAACCCACCAAAAAACACCCACCACACCAAAAAAAACCCAAAACCCCAAAAAGAGAGAGAAAGAAAATAAAACTGACAATATCTGCACAGTAACAAAGAATAGTAAAAATAAAGAAAATGGCTGGCCTGGGATCCACAGAAAGAGAGGAAGACTGCCCTTAAAGCCAGCATAGAATGTGCAAGTGAGAAATTCACTGTTAGGAAAAAGCTCTGACCAGCCATGACAAGGTCAGCCTGGCCAGCCTTTCATCATCCCTAGAGAATGGAATACCTCCTTGGAAACTGTGGAGTTTCCTTGAAAGCACTCAGGCTGCAAGACAGAAAATCCACAGATACACCCTGGTTAAGAAACAGTTCCACAATTTGTCCATGACTTAAAGATTTGGGTTCATCCTTGCCCTCTCAGAGGATGCACTGCAGGGAAGATGAGCACTGCACAAGCCAGCAGAGAAACTAGGAGCCCTAGCAGCGAGTAGCACAAGGGCTTTTGGCTGCACAAAGGCACTGACAATACCCATTCCTCTTGAAAACCATCTCTGTGAAAGTGCCTCCCACACTGCTGAAGCCTTGGCTGACAGCAGCCCGCCTGAAGAAGGCCAATGCTGATGCTGTGCCTCCCAGCCCTGCTATTAGATGCAACAGCCTAAAATACACGCTGCTTCTAGCCAAGGGCAAAGCTTACCTTCACCTCTGTTTCAGAGCACTCTGCAGAGTTTATCACTTGATGCCCACCCCCAACCCCTTCAATAACACTCTCTTTAACTTAAAACCCAATGCCTCTTCCCCTCCCGGTCATCCCACCTGTGGTCTCAGTGAAGGCTCAGCAGGACGCCCACGTCCTGAGCTGCATCCTGAGATGGCCACTGTGTAACTCCTGCCCTGTGGGTGGCTACTTCACAACAGTGCTCAATATTTGGAGACTCATACTAAGCCTCTTCACATCAGGGAGAAGCAAGGGCAAGATCACAACTTCACCTCCAAGCTGCCTTGCTCCTGCACCTGCCTGCACAGACCCAGCTGCTGAAGGCAGAGCAGGCCCCAGAGAAAGTCCAGCACTCTGTGTGCCCCAGCAGAGAGGTATCAAAGCACAGGAAGGATCTCAGGAGGTTTAGATCCTGTTCCAGCCCCAGAGCTGCATTCCCCCAGCCTTACCGTACAGACTTGTCTGAACAGCTCTACACAACTGTGAAGAGATATACAAACCCACCGAGGTCAGACAAAGGATTAAAAAGTTAACAAGTTCAGTAAACCTCCATAGCTGCTCCAATTCAGAGAGAAAACAAGCTGAAGGGTAAGGCTGAGCAGAGGAGCAGGCAGCTGCTTTGATCTCTGCCACATGCAGCACATCCTACAGATCCTGCTCTGTTCCTGCACGTGTGTGTGTGTGCGTGTGCATGCCACAGGCACAGCTTCACCTCCCCCTTGGAAAAGGAGGCTCCTCAAGCAAGCTCATGGGATGAGATCCTGGCATCTTTCTGTACTGTGAACAGCATAAATAGCTGATCTGTGTGGGGCTGCTTAAAAAGCCCACAGAAAGGAACAGAAAGAGCATCAAAATCAAGCTCCTGCTTTCAGAAGCACACTAAAAATACACTCTGCTAGAGAAGATGGCACAACAGCTAAACCACCTGCTAGGAAAATAATACTCAGTTGCTGAAGTGCCTAAATACAAATACACATTATTTAAAGACTCTAATTTGGCTAAAGGCAGTTGGGATGGGCCAATTTTCAGGAAGCGTCATTAACGCTTGAAAGGCAGGCACTGGTTTTGCTGCCTACCTTCTCTTTTTGACTCTGTTACTAACTTTACCCTCTGGTACCTTCACATGCAGCCCAGGAAATAAATCAAAGATCTATTTCTGCCTGCTCTTGCAACATACTTAGGGGACAACAGTTTTACCCTAACATAAGGATATGAAACAGCAGCCTGAGACCTGGCACTGTGGACTCACACAGTTACCAGCTACCCACCTGCAGACTGTGCTCCGAGACACAGCTGAGACCTCCACAGCAGCTCCTCATCTGCAGGAGCTAGGAGGGAAACCTTTCCTCTTGTTCACCTGAGCTTTCAACACCCAGGGTCCCCTTTCCTGTACAATCCATTCCTCTCTGTCCTGTGGCAGCTTGCTCTTTGAAAGTACTTAGAAGATGGCACTAAAGCTCCTCTTAAGCCCTGCTGTCACAGTGCAGCAAGAGCCAGCTGTTCTCTAAAGGACAGGAGACCACAAGAAACTCCCCTGCAGGGCTGAGCTTGTTAAACGGAGCCCCTGGGCCCAGGTGGGGCCAATCAGGGTGGTTAAGGCCCATTAGTGCTCGAGGGTCCAGCAGCTGCTGTTCCACTCACGGCAGAGTCTCTGCTCTGTAGTGCTGGTAAAAGGTCTGGTCTGTGGGTGCTGAGTATTCACCCTTTCCTTCTGTCTCCCCAGCCTGCGCTGGAGTTTGTAGCTCTCATCACAGCAAAGCCTGAGCTGTGACCTGTTTGCCACTGCTGTTGACTCAGCGGGTTCCTAGATTTACAGCAGCAGGACATGTTACTGGGTGTGTAGTATGTGCTCCTGCTGCTCTGAAACCACAAAGTGAGTGTAAATTAAGAACTGTATTTTTGTGCCATGTCTTTGTAGATAACAGGTGATCCCAGAAGGGTCATGCTCCTGCCTTTGAACTTGATAGTTCAGGGTACTGTGTCTTTCTTGTGTCCTGCTTGTACACTGAATACAGACCCACCAGACAAGATCACAGCTTAAGTTAGATGGCAAGTTACTTAAAATATTATCTACATATTGCAAGAGCTCTGAAAATGAACAATACTACATACTTTGCTCACTAAAAAAGACTCCAGGATAGATTTACTGTGCAAACCATTACAGCTCCAAACTGAAACAAAGTGAGGAAAGGTTTCTTCTAATTTAAGTGCTTCACCTCCATCTTTGCACGTATCTTTACATGAACAAGAAGTTAAAGATATGCTTGCTAGTTCTAGGCTTACATCTTGCACAAACTGGAATTCAATTAACATTATTCTGCAACAAAACTGGGAGAAGCACTTCAGAGCTGCTGCTCACAATGCAGAAGCGACTGAACAAATGACACTCTCATTAACGCTCTGCCTTTCCCTGCTGTGCAAGCCAAATCCTTGAACACTAAAAGCACCTCAGCATCAGCTGGGTTCACAGACATCCAGAGCGATTTTTCAAGCTCCTTGACTTTTATAGACTGGGGGGGAAGGGATTTCATGTGCTTTAATCCATTCTATTATATGAACTCAGAAATGGTTTTGACTCTCTGGCACTATAAATTAAACTGGCTGCAGTTATTCTATTCCTGATTATGCTGAAAGTTACTGGCAATAATTTGATGACTAAATTTTCTTGCCCTTTTTGTTTTTCTTTTTTTCCAAATTAACCTGTGAATTTAGTTTCCCTGGTAGTAAGTAAATAATGCAATAAAAGCAGAGATAGTGGCCAACACATTCACATCTGGATGATTGAAATTGTGGATTAACACAGTAAAAGATCTTTTACTTTGCAGGTGGAATTTACTGCACTCACTTCCCAGCCCTTCAGACTGGAAGAACATGTTGTATGTGAAAATCACAATTTTTTGCGCTCCTCTGTGTTTTTTTAAATCTAGAGAACTAATCACTCTTCAGGCATAAGTGAATTCAGCTTTGCAAGTCATTAGACAAATACCATCCTATCCATTTTAGAGATTTGGAAAACTCAGGTCAAAAATCATTTAGGGATGGAGCTAAAAATTGTCTGATTTGTGCCATGCAAGCTACTACTAACTACATCTAAAGAAAGATGGAAAAGAATCTGTTTTATTAGTCTATTCAAAAAAATATATTCAATTAAGGAACAGATTCCATCTACTTGGCTCCCCTTCCTTTGCTCTGGCCACTGTAACACCTTGTCTCCTAAACCTTGATCACAAACAGAGGGAAAGACGTACACAGACTTGGATTACCTCTGGATAAGTTACGGGGTACACTGTACAGTTCAGAGTGTAACAAGTTGCTTCTCTACAATGTGATGGTATTCTGGGAGTCTAACTGTGTCTCTCTCATTCATGTGAATTAGTAAATGTGACTTCTTATTCCCCAATATCAGTAAGCACAGCAGAGTCCAGCTCCAGGATGGATACTCAGGACCTTAACAAACACCAGCTTTTAAAAGCATCAGTAAAACCTGCTTGGGATCCCATCAAACTCAAGTGCCCATGTCAGTTTTCTCAATTATTCTAACTATAAGGACATGTCAGGTACACGAAAGACACAATTCAGACAGCATGACTGCCCTAAAATGATAACTTTAGCATAATGCACTTGACAGAGAAAAAGCAATAATAGCTATTTTGGGAACAAAAGAAAAATACAATGGATCTGATGACTAACTGTTCTGGTCCCCAGTGTAAAAGCAAAGTAGATCCCTGTTGTATTTAACTTGATTCTTTTGAATTAAACACTTCTATTAAAAGTTTCACACAGTAGCTTTAATATTTAATTATGTATTCCACCAAAGGAAACAACAAAATCTTTGCAAAGAGTTTTTTTTTATGCATGTGAAATATTTATCAGCATATCTCTTTGGACAAGTATTTTTATCCTCCAGGCTGGGAAAAAGCTTCCACATACAAATCAGTTTCAAAACATTTTATTTTACAGCTTGAAAGTTTTCTATACTTCAGCACCTCATGCCGTGACTTTGTTATTTCACTTGTTAATGAATGGTAATTAAATCTCTTTTGGCTGAAAAGGTTGGAGGGCTCCTGCTGTATTACAAAAACAATTTCAGAAAGTTACAAAAACGCCCGAATATCTAGAAATTAAAGAGCAAAGTTTGCCATGTTTTGAGTCCAAGTTTAAATCGCTTGGAAGGATTTATGTGGGAGAACAGCATGTCCCAGTCAGTGTGTACAGTCTCCCCAGTTGAACAGATATAATTATGTCACTTTGTGCCTAGCAGAGTAAACAAAATTGCATTCTTAACAAAATACATTGTGGCCACAAACTTCCTTGATCTTACTAACAGCTGTAGCAAACACTGCATAAACCCTATTATATACCACCTGCACAAAGAACTGCTACATGTCTACATCTAAGTAAAGACTTGTTAATTTTGCATTTGCTCTGTAGGGCTTGAAACAGCAGCCTATTAATTTTTCTTCTTTTCTGCTTTCTCATTTCATTCAGATGCTTTGAGTCAGAAGATAAATGGAGTGAGTGCTTACAACAGAGTCAGATAAAGGGGAAATAACCACATATGAAGGCATTTTGTGGTGTTATGTGCTAAATAGAAACACAGTATTGAAGAAGAGGAATCTGCATAGTCTACACTACTTAGTTACACCAGTGCAGGCTTCTGCTGGCATCATATGGGGAGATTTGGTCCACAGTTTGTAAACCAAAACTACATAATTCTACTATAAAATGCCTTTTCCGAAGGCAATACAGTGATTTCAGAGGGAAAGATGATTCTGATTTTATTTTAATGTTACAGTTTCTCAAAAAGCATCACACAAATAGAGTTTAGCAAGAAACTGGGAATGGGAATTTGATGAGATTAGTCCATTGCTAAGATGTAATTTTGGGAAGGGGTTTGTTGAGGGCAAAGCCCCCTCCGGTGAAGCGAGGAACATCAGACCTGTAGTGTGGAAACTCAGGCTCCATGTCAGTCAAGGATCGCTCCTTCGCCCTTTAAACAGAAACAAAGAAAAGTAAAATACATACTTCATTCTGCAGCCCAGTGATATTTACAAACTAAGGAAATCTGTGTCCTCCAGAGTTTCTTTGATGCAACCACGTATCAAGAGATCATTAAAAAACTGTTGATTAAAGCCTGTTAGGCTAAACTGCCAAGACTAGGTGTCTGTTTGGATCTAATTACAAGCCTACTGATGATTTTTGGAATTATTAAAAATTAGAAATAAATGAGCTCTTTCCATGCTGCTCCCCAAAATGGTCAGAGCACCTCATTAGGGCATGTTTGTATATGAGCTCCGTGACTTCAGATTTCTAATCACCATCCCATTCTAGCAAGTATATGCCTGTTTTCAAACAAACAGCTACATTCATCAAAGGCACAATGGGGAGATATTTTTTCTTTGTTGAATTCTAATGAATAAATGGTGTTATCTGTCATCACATTTTAACAAAGTTCTAGTGATAATTAGCATGCCTGTGACACTTGCAGAAAACTAACAGTGTGCTGTGGGTGCACTGATAGCCTCAGGAAGTTCGTCCATCTGAGGATCCAGGAGGGCTTGAATTTTCTGGCCTTCAGAGGAGGGAACTAGGCTGGTTCCACTCTCATGAGGTTGGGGAGATAAGCACAGCAGAACAAATATGAAGGGCAGTATTTCAAACTCACTGTGATATACCTGGAGGTTTCAAAGAAAGGTCCTGAGATATTTAAAATTAACCAAGTGCAGCTTTATGAAGTACTGGTTTATCATAAGAGCAGAGGTCTCAAGGCTTTAGAAGGTCAGTGCCATTACTTTTATTTTACAGTCATTGAGGCTGAGACACAAACATGACTGCAACCAGGCTCTTCCAAAATCTAGCCTTGTCACATTAGCACCCCTTCTCAGTCCCCAGTAAGGGAAAAGAAAACACTTCCTGGAATCAATACATTTATCTTTTTTTCCTAAATATCTGTGTCAGGAGAGGAGGAAGTCTGGAGGAGCCCTGTAGGGTGACTAGTTATACTTTCTTTTCAAAATGTAACCCATATGGAGGTGGAAGAATAGGTAGGCACAGATGAACTTGACCATGAAAACCATTTATAAATGTTTTTAATTATATCAATGTATCACTAATGTGTGTGCCAGCTGAGAGCACTAAAAACTAACATGCTACATTCAGATGGCCCGTCCTATCTCACTATTGGGCTTCCAACTTTTGGGAGATAAAATGATCCAGAGTCCATGCTCATTCTTTCTTAATGCTCCCATGGAGACAGCCAACAGATGTGTTCATCAGTATGGAAAATTCTATGCAGCCTAACACTGTAATATATTATGCAGAATTAATGTGCTAGAAACCACATGCAAAAGCTCCCAGTTACTACTGATATCCCTCAGTGCAGTTATTTACATATGTAGGACTGCAGGATCAGGTCTCTGGTGTGGATTTAAGCTTCATATTTTCTCACCAATCCTTATCAAGATCAAACTGAAACCCTGGTGCTAGAAGTAACTAGGAAAAGTAGTGAAACAGAAAAGGTGCCAGGAGCAGGAGGAGAGAATGGGAAGAGTGAAAAAAAGAAAGCCTAAGTTATCTGGGAAAGACAAGATTCAGAATCTGAGAGCAGAAAAAGAAGATTTCAAACCCACAACCAAAATCTTGAACATTGGATTCTCAGCTTGAACACAAAACAAAACTAAATTCCTGTTGTTGCTCATTATATTCCTTCAGCATCCCATGGAAAACTGCATTAGTTCAGTATCAAGACTTTAAATCTCAAAACATAACTGTCTTGTGCAAATCAATAAAAGCTTTAGATTATATCGTTGTGTGAAGTTATCTGAGAGTATTAATTCTCTTTGATACCAGGGTAGTCAATAATGCTATTAATGCTGTTGTCCTGACAGGATCCTCTTTTTATTAGCAAAACCAGCCACATTTATTTCAGACGTGATGTTAACATTAGCCAGCACGATAGAGATCAAGTCAGTGGTTTTGTGTCAGCTGGGATTTAGAGCAACCTGGGACTGTACAAATCAAATGGCCTTGGCTCTTTGGCTAGTGTCTACACACCAGGCAGTGTCTGTCCAGCCCAGTCCAAGTGTGGAATGGCTGTATGTCATGGCTGAAGGACTCCTTGGGGAAGGATCTGGCTGCACAACAAGTTCTCTCTATTGCAGAAAGCAAAAGACAGACATGTCATGCACAATTGGCAGTTTCAAGAAGGAAGGCTGCATGACAAGGTTGTTTCCTTTGCATGGCTGCTAGGCAATGCAAAGTGCAGTCTAGAGATTACAGAAGTTGCAGTTATCCAGGACTGCTATGCCCAGTTATGCTTTGGGGTGTGCATATCCTTCAAAGCAGGATGTGGTTCAACAGGTTTGACTGGGGA
Source organism: Pterocles gutturalis (assembly GCF_000699245.1). NCBI lineage: Eukaryota > Metazoa > Chordata > Aves > Pterocliformes > Pteroclidae > Pterocles > Pterocles gutturalis. The sequence continues at coordinate 60,193 of NW_010135950.1, read as the reverse complement.
ACAAAACAATGAGGGACAGAGGAGAGCAAAGCCCAGCACATGGCCACCTCTCAGCAGCCACAAAGGCAACAGAAGTGCAAGTCAGGGCTGACAGGACAGCACTGGTAGCTTCTCAGCCTGAGGTAGGAGCAATGAGATGCTATCGTCCTGCAGAAGCCCCACTAACAGCATCTGAATGTACTTCCAAAACACAGATGTCACAAAGACACAATGCTCATCGGACTACAGTCATGCCTGCCCACATGAACAACAACCTGACAAGCTGCACAAATGGCAGGTATCTATCCTGAACCTATAAACAGTGCAATGAGTCCAGCACTAATAGACTTGCACCAGAAAATTCCACTCACTGTGTATTAACAGACTCAAGTTCAGTCACCATCACATCACACGATATTTTTGCTTTACTTTAAAGCAGTTATGCCTCTAACAAGTTGGATTTTTTCAACAGTTATGAGGGGAATTAATTCTAGGTATGATATTACAACAAAGCATGGGCAAATTTCTTCTCATCTGATGAACAGAAAGAAACATGATGCCAAGGTCCAAAATGGAAACATTAAAACTATTGTGAAGATGACACTTAGCTGCTGGAAATGGATTATCAGGCATTATGGTAGCCTCGCATATTGATCCTAAAGCTGCAGAAAGCCCATTAGCACTGCACAATTGTTGCTAATTCCAAACATTAAGGTAACATTATGCAATTTGCAGATGGACAAAAGTCACTGTTTATCACTGACAATTTTGCTAATTTAGTCATCAAAACAGTTTGCTGGCTGAAATATGATTAAGGAAGAAATAGATACAGGAAGCTTTGAATTATATTCAGAAATGTAGAGAATTGTTGGCTTTGGTGTGTGAGGAAGGGAAAGGCTGAGGATGGAAAGGGGTAGAAAAACAAAAGCCATACGCAGAAATCGGTAACAGATCATCTCATCTGACTGCAGAAATCTAAGAAACTTCTCTTTAAAAGGAAAGTCCAATAACTCCATTTTCAGAAGTGACTAATAGGTTTGGTGTCCCAGCTTGGAGATTCATTATCAGAACAGCCTCATCTCTCATCCTCTGCAACTCAGGTCACTTTAATAGGCAAGCAATTGGACAACTAAGATCCTAGTTATTTTCTTTTAATCAAGAGGAGCAGCCGAATGGTCAGCTGTTGACTGAGAGTAGCACGGAGGTGTCATCAAACTGCTGTTGGTTAAGGAGAGACAGCTACCTCCAGGCAAGTTCTTAGGCTCCACCATCAAAAGGGTAAGACACCTGACAAAGCCAGACTCTAAGCTTTGCTCACTTTCCTCCATCTGGATGTAGGAAGGGAACAAGAAGCAGATGGGCAATGCTCTTCTCTGCAACCATTGGCAATATCTCCTGCCAGAGGGGATAGTCATCAGTCACAACTACCACATTTTGGAAACAACAACATTGTTCTTACACCAGGGTTATGTAGTTGCCACCTGAGGAAAGGTTGTCCCCCATAAAAGATGCTGTTTCATTATAATTATAAAACTTGTAAATGCATTGAGGTCCAAATAATGCTTGAGGGTCTCTTCTTCGATGTGAGAGACCAGACACTAATCTGTGTCTGCTAGTCACCATCTCACTGGTATGAATAATTTAACTGTACTGCAGAATATGTCAGTAATATCTCTGCTAGACTTTCTTATCCTGGTCATAGATCATGGTAAATCTAGACCAGAGTGAAGTAATACGGAGGAAAACATTCAGGAAAATTAGACAACAATATTATATCACCTCAGTCAAATTTGGCCATGTTCTGATCAAAAGGCTAAAGCAGGGTAAAAAAAAAAATCTGGTTCATGAAGAAAGCTGTATAGACAAAACTGTTGTTTTCCCATACTTGGCCTGTTGTTCCTTGCGTTTCTGAGCCAGATATTTCTTTTTCACATTCAGAAGCTCATTGGCAAGTCTTTCAATTTCATATTTGTATTCTTGGCTCTGTGATTCATACATATTCAATTCTGAGGACAAAACCTAACAAAAGGCAAAAAGAAGAAACAGGAGGTGTTAGTTTCCCTTACACATAAGTTAGTAATTTTACAAGCAGTTTTTCCTTTCACAATTGACTATATATGACATCGCCATTTTCCACCACATCTCATTTCCTACCATGATGTTTCATTTGATCACCTCTGCCCATCTAAGGACAACTTACAAAATTAAGGCTGTGCCATTTAACCACAATGAAACATACAAAATATGAACCACAATAAAAATATAAAATACACCCCAAGCATTATGGGAATGGTATTAATACATACATTAGCTCATAATGTTCTGGGACGCAAATTTGGATGAAAACTCAAAATGAAGGTCCTAAAAATAATAAAGCAGGGATTTATTTAATAATGATGGGTTTTATTCACAAGGATCCACTTTGTTACATAACGTAATGAAATCCACACAGGCAAAGTAGCACCAAGCAGTGTAAATACAAATGCAATTCTGCTTTCACGTGAATCATTAAACTTTTTTTAAAAAGTAGAAGCATACATAGTGTGTTTTCCTTCTCTAAGAAGGAGAATAGCTTGACCTGACACCACAAAATGGCATGCGAGCCAGTATGCTACAGCATACTGTGCCTGAAATACACAGTAGCAATTGACTGCATTAAGGATAAATGGGAACCGTATGGAAAACTTCAAATCACATTCAGTTTAGCTAAACTTTGGCTTCTGTTTTACATTTTCTACATTGTTTTTCTTCTCCATGGAAAGCTAAGATTTGCATAACAGCCTCTTTGTTTCCTAAGGGCCCATCTGCTCCTGCATTTTCTTCCTCATGGTTAGTATAGCCATGATTATGATGCAGGGAACAGGAGATGATGACTTCAGAGAGAGAGGAGTTATAGAAGCAGAGGAACTCCTGGGGAGACTGATCTTTCATGCAGGCAAGAAAAAAGGAAGATCAGCTTATTCTATCAAAGAATCACATTTAATATCATATTTTCAAAGCTTCCCACAAGATTCCTCCAGAACCAGGAAATCCTCCCTTCTACTGACATGGGATTAGGACAGGTTACTCTGTCATCCCTACAAAAGTTGCAAGTCTAATATATGCATACGCATTGCAAGAGGAACAACAGGAATTCAAGACTGGATTCTCAATGTATTCCCACTAGTTTGTTAAAAAGAAAATTAAATGGCTTTGAATTGCTTATTGAAAATCTTAACTGTTCAAGAAAAGGGAAGGAGAATAAGTTTAATGGAAAACTGATGGTGTCTCAGAATGCCCACGCACAAAAAGCATTTACAGCACTGTGCTGCACCCTCATATTCTAACAAGACTTTTCCTGTATTTTAATGAAAGAAACTAGCATAATGTGAAAAAAAGCTCTTCAACTGTTACTGGTTCTCCCTAGGGGAGACGCAGTATTAGTCTTATTCCCCTGATCTAATATACTAAGGAATGCGCACTGATCATCAAAAGTCTTCCTGAAGCCTCACTCCCCTGGATCCTCCTGGGATCCTCCTGGCCTGTGCTAAGGCACATGGAAAATAAGGGGGCGATTGGTGACAGCCAACATGGCTTCACCAAGGGGAAACTGTGCTGAGAAATTTGGTAGCCTTCTATGATGGGGTTACCATGTTGGTGGACAAGGGAAGAGCATCTGACATCATCTACCTGGACTTGGGCAAAGTATTTGGCACTGTGCCACATTACATCTTTGTCTCTAAATTGGAGAGACAATTGAATTTGACGGATTGACCACTTGGTGGATAAGGAATTGGCTGGATGGTCGCATCCAAAGAGTTGCAGTCAATGGCTCAATGTCCAACTGGAGACCAGTGATAACTGGTGTTCCTCAGGGGTCAGTATCGGGACTGGCGCTGTGTAATGACTTTGTTGGTGACATGGACAGTGGGATCGAGTGCACCCTCAGCAAGTTCGCCGATGACACCAAGCTGTGGGATGCGGTCAACACGCTGGACGGAAGGGCTGCCATCCAGAGGGACCCTGACAGGCTTGAGAGATGGGCCAATGCAAACCTCATGAAGTTCAACAGGGTCAAGCGCAAGGTCCTGCACGTGGATCAGGGGCAATCCCAAGCACAAATACAGGCTGGGAGAAGAATGGACTGAGGGCAGCCCTGAGGAGAAGGACTTGGGGTGCTGGTTGATGAGAAGCAGAACACGAGCCGGCAGTGTGCACTTGCAGCCCAGAAAGCCAACCATGTCCTGGGCTGCATCAAAAGAAGTGTGACCCAGCAGGTCAAGGGAGGTGATTATGCCCCTTTACTCTGTTCTTGTGAGATCCCACCTGGAGTACTGCATCCAGCTCTGGGATTCCCAATGTAAGGACATGGACCTGTTGGAGAAAATCTAGAGGAGCGCTACGAAGATGATCAGAGGGCTGGAGCACCTCTCTTATGAAAACAGTCTGAGAGAGCTGGGGTTGTTCAGCCTGGAGAAGGCTCGGGGGAATATCACAGCAGCCTTCCAGTACCTGAAAGGGGTCCTGCAAGAAAGCTGGAAGGGGACTTTTTACAAGGGCATGTAGTCATAGGACAAGGGGTAATGGCTTTAAATTTAAAGAGGGTAGATATAAGGAAGAAATTCTTTACTGCGAGGCTGGTGACACACTGGAAGAGGTTGCCCAGGGAAGTTGTGGATGCCCCATCCCTGGAGGTGTTCAAGGCCAGGCTGGATGAGGCTTTGAGCAACCTGGGCTAGTGGAGGGTGTCCCTGCCCATGGCGGGGGGGGGGTGGAACTACATGATCTTTAAGGTCCCTTCCAACCCAAACTGCTCTATCATTCTGTGTTTCTATGATTCCCCAGGATCACTAGTGAAGTAGTTCTGCAATCCTGACAGCCCCTCAGCCAGAGACAAAGGGCTTCTCTTACTTTCAGCTGTTTAGTCTTCTCTTGGAGAGTGTGCCGGTAGAGCTGCAACTGTTCTGCAGCTTCAGGCCCAGGCTGCCGGGCCAAAACATGCTTCAATTCCACATAGAGTTTCTCCTTTTCCTAAGAAAAAGACAAGAGGAAGAGTTCTTATAAAAATAATATAGCAGCAGCACAACTTGTGATGAAATCAACCTCATGGAAAAATGCAACTCAATCAGGAAGATATTTGCAGAAACAAATCTGCCTGTGTGTCAGTCTTTCCTCACTAGCCATAAGGTATTTAAAGTTGTTGTGATAGCAGTGGGAGAGCTCATTAAGAGAAACATCCAGCTACTTCGAACCACAAATGAAATACTCTTAAACACTGTCATCAGCAAACATGCTCTACCACAGAGAATGTAAAACAGTCACTGGAAAAGTATCCAGGGGTGGGAAATTAACTACTAGTAACTGTGCTTACTGCAATCTTTCTTCTTATGAGCCACATTGCCTTACATTAAGGATCACAGCTTCACCCAACAGGATGTGAGCAGGCTATAGAAATGTCAGGGAAGGACTGTACAAAAGAATAACTTCTTCCAAAGAAAATCCTGCAAAGCACATATAAACACAGAAACACACACACATAACCTTTCAGCTTAACTGCAGGGCCACTGGGAAAGGGAAAGAAAGCATAAACAGCAACAATTATGACTAACACAATTACCACCAAGTAATTTCTCTTTGTCATATGTCTCTTCTTCCTTCATGTTGCAACAGTATACTCATGGGAATTGGATATGGCCATGACCAAACAGAAACCACTTACAGCTTTCTGTACTGAAGGGTTTCTTTCTACTGTGTTTTGAGGATGTACTTGTTTTTAGTCTGAGGAATAAAACACACAACAAAGCCACCTCCATAGCTTTGCACATTACAATATTTTTATATCTACCCTATCAGACTAAAATTGTCATTATTTAACATCATTTAGGAAGAGCCCATCCTTATCTGGTACCTGGAGAGCTGGAATTAGAAAGCAGGGTTATTTGACTGGAAGTTGGACTAGCAGACTAAAGATTTAACTGAAGAAGACAAAAAATGCCTTTTTTTTTTATAAGCTCTGTCTACAACTCTAACCATAGAATTCTTATATCGCTGTGGGAAACAATGCCATCGCATTACCTAGAATTGCTACATTTGGCCTTGCTCAGTGGTTGAGCCAGGATTTTTAAAAGTGGCTTGTTGTTTTGAAGATATAAAATTCTAGGTATCGTCTTCAACAGCATGAGGAGTCCAGAGCTTTTAGACCTCAGCATTTTCCGAAAACCATGCACTACAATGGTCACAGGTTGAGGCCCAAAAACAGAAGCACTTCAAATCATAAATTGCTTTTGCAAGTACTGCCCTTAAACTCTGAATATCACTGAGGAAGAGCTCCTTATAAATGAAGTTGTTCACAGTTTGTCTCTGGAAAAATCAAAACTTCCTGAGACTCAGACTGAAGTTTTCATAGTGGCAAAAATTAAAATGAGAATTTATTCTCGGCAGAGAGGTGTTATATCACTCGAAGGGGTTTCCACTACCACCTTTTCTTCCTGAGGAAGCAAGATTTTACTGTAAGTTAAAAACAAGAGCAAAAGAAAAATCTGTCTTGTCAAAATCTGGCCAGTCAGTATTAACATTCCACCCCTGAATGTATCACAGATTTGTATTTTGGAAGTAGGTAACAGTAATTTGGATAAATATGGAGCAGTTGATGGATTGAAGGTCTTATGTGCAATTGTTTTCCAATTTATTTCTCTCCTAACCCTCTACAAGGGCCAACCATGCTCTTCAAATATTGTGCAATGGTGTGTATAATAACCCCATTTAGAGACAAAGCGTGCAATTCTATTATAAAGAGAATCTATCTTATGCAACAGAGACTCGTTAGCTGTCCGATGTATATTGTCTCCATAATCCAACAGAGGCAGAAACAGCTGTCTTATAATGTGCATCCTGTCCTTCCTTGCTAAGTGCTGTCCATCTCTTTTACATCTAGTCAATTAATTTGTCACTTGGCTAAAAGCACCATATGTCAGCAAAACAGTAGAAGAAAATCCTGGGTACTTCTTTCTTCATCAGCAAAAGTTTAAATTCACAGGCTGGCATTTCTATAATTTCTGACATTTTATCCCAGGATGAAAAAAAAAAACAAACCCAAAAAACCAAAAAAAAAAAACCCCAAACCAATTAATTTCAATTAATTTTAAAGTAGCAATCACCACAGTAAATCTAAGCCAGTCACAAGGTACATGTGATATTACCACCAAAAATGCATTGCTTACAGCAGGTACTTCTATCTCTACAAATAAGAA
>NW_010135950.1:24461-52954 GCF_000699245.1 Pterocles gutturalis | reverse complement strand
AGAAATGCCCAGAAAAAAAAAATCAGCACAAAATAATAAAGAAAAATTTTGGTTTCTTTAATACTCTAGCTATATCCAAAGGACAGACAAGCTGAGCAATGTATATTACATGCAGATATCTTATCAGATACAGCATAGAACATGCGGAAAGACTTGTAGGGCTGTCTGATGTGTAAGCTGTATTCAAAGTAGCCTTCAGTTGTAGTGCATAAATTAATACCCCCAAGAGATGGATCTATGTTGTTTTTTTTTTATTCTGAAAAGAAGTAAAATGCATTTGCATTCCTTAAAATGTCTGAGAACTCAATGGGGCCGAATGGAGAGAAGGTATCCTGACACTGATAAGAAAATCAAAAGTCAGCAACGAAGATCAGCGGTGTAGCAGTATCTCAAAAACCATAGGGTATGCAGATCTGTTTGGTGCCTATTGGAAGTCAGATAACACTATTTAGTCCCAAGTATAAGTCAGTAACCTCCACTTATTTGTGTTGGTGGCTGCACAGATGATGTTGGAGAAAAAGCTGCCTGAAATCCTACACCCATCGGGCAGGAATAAGTCAATCCATTATAGCATGTGTAAGACGGGTTTCTTTGGTATGTCCCAAACACTGCCTCCCCTTACACTCCCCTCCATCCTCATGCCAGGCTGCAATCACAACACACATCTTGCCAGAGTCACGCATTCTTGAGATGAAAAGATCTTAAAGTCACAAACACATTATGAGGCACTACTCTCCGTAGCTCCATGCTGTTAAGAATAATGTACATGTCTTCAGATCAGGTCTAGGCTACTACCAAAGCTTTTTATGTGATCTTTCCCATGGCAAAATTCCCGTGGAATTCAACAGGTGTTCGACTGTAGGACTGAGTCCATTATGTCAACCAGCTTCCTTGGTTTATGGCATAAACTAAGCCAAGTGGATGGTGGAGAGATGAGGGCACATTCATTTTGTATACATAGGGCACACTAGGAGACTGAGATTGAGGGTTACAGTCAAATTTCAGGCATTCCAAAGAGAATTTCAGTGCCTCTGTGAATATCTGCTGTAAAAATTGTGTAAATAAAACGTCACATTACTTTTAGAACAGCCCTTCCTGTCTTCGATTTGTTTTCCAGGGGAGCTCCGAGGAGCCCACAGATCTGCTTTTAGGCTCGGCCATGCCAATATGTTTCTGCATCCCTAAGTCTCCCACCTATAAATTCGGAGGTGAGGGGATTGTTGCTTTCCCCTAATTTTAACTAGCTGCTGTCTCAGCCAGAATCCAGAGCTCTCCTGACCTGCTTGCTCTACAGAAAATTGAGAAAAAATAATTTTATTCTGCAGAGGACTGGCAGGTGTTTAGCAAATTTCAATTGATTCTTCAGGACTCAGTGGTCACAAGTCAGCTCGGTCTACAGCAAGAAGAAACACTTTTGTCAGCACAATCCTACTTCAAAAGAAGCCATTGCTGCTGACCAGCACAGCCCAATTTGCTCATTGTTCCCTGCCAGAGGGACCATCAGCCCCTTCAGGTACATCCCCAAAATGACACCAAGGCATTTCACTGCTTCAGCAAGGAGTGGGAGGCAGTCAGCAATGCTGGGATAGAACAATGCACCTGGTACGAGCTCTAAAGATGAGACTCCGTTTTATAGCATCTTCTCCCTCACCATGACACTAGGAAACTCCTGAAACAACCCATCTTGTTAGTCCAGGGCATCACTCTGAGCCAGAGACGATGGATGACTGTACATTTAATGAAGATGTATTCACAGTAGAAATAGGCCATGAAGTCCCAGCTTCCTCATTTTTATCAGCTTGTCTTTCCAAGTAGATAATTCAACAAATGTACCTGGCATAGCAGCACACCAACAGCCTTCTCCGCCAGACCTGCAAAAATCCTGTTGTGCACCAAAAGTTCTCTATTGCACTAATTATTAAAACACACACCAAAATCCCAAAACTTTTGACCCAGAGTAAATTTCATTTATGTTAGCTCCTGTCTCCAACAATTGAGCTAAAAAATAACCCAACAAGATAAAGATGTAAAGCAAAAGTGTGCAACGTAGTGTATGGGGGCAAACTCCCAAACATTTAACCTAGCTAAAAATCTTTTAATTATTAAAGTGGAGAAAGCAACACAGTAACTCTGCAAGCACACTACAGCTCCTCATGGCATTGGTGAGGAAAACAAGTCAGTCAATGTGCCACAGGGGGTTTCTTCTTTATTGGCATTATAACCAAAATGTCAGCGCTATGCTGAACTCCAGAGCCATTTTGTTTATGATGCCATGCGGAGCAGAGCATCTTTAAGGGGTAGTGATCCATTTTCAAAAGTGTTAAACAGGACACTGAAATATGAATTAAATACATACATAGACATACACATCTAGTCACAGACATTTTACCTGTATAAGCTGCACACTTATTTGTGTGGATGTGTATAGCTAGTGGTGCAGTTGTTGACTCAGGACATCTATGATTAAAAATTTTATGAGATGTAGAAAAAATTAGCATACAGTAACCTTCACAGATTTTATAACAATAGAAGAAAGTTGCCTCCAGCACTGTGAAAAATGTGCAGTATAAACTTTCTCAATAAACACTTTCCAAAAGCTCCTGCTCTTTCCTGTCTGTTCCACATCCATTCGCAAACACCTTTGCAAGCATGCAGTTCACTAGAACAGCTTGTATATTCATCATCATCTAGACCCTCCTTTAACAGTCCGATGTAAGGTTTTTTATTGGGCAAATTAATTCAGGTTTGAAACAGGGCACTGAAGCCCTTTCACAATGTGGAAACACTAATACTGCATGAGACGCTTGGGGTTTTCTTTCTAAAATGCTGCCACCAACTTGAAGGCATGGCTGGGATAATTTCACTGTCTTTGGTGAAATTCTCACCACTCTAGATGGAGTTAAATTAAACCTGTGTTATGACTCATCCCTCCAGTTGATAATAATGCTTCTCAAGAACAAATCTGTTTCCTTTGGCACAGAGCAGACTGCACCAAATTGACTGGAATTTTCAAAACAGTTTAGAGAGAGGGGAAAAACACCTTGAAGCATCTTCTAAGGTCCTCACCCTTGATTCTTTTTTGTAACAGTATGAGCTGAATGCTGCATTATTACCATCTCCCAGGAACAACAAAGTACAGACATTTCCAGCTAAAGTGCAATTGCAACTTATTATTTTTATTATTTTTGCTAGGTACTGCTTTCTTAGGCAGTGTGTCGGAAAACAGGGGTTTTGGACAAAAAAAATAGGTTACATATCCTCCTCTCCTTTTAACTTCTAAACATTGAGACACAAGGATAACAATCTATCAGAAGAAAATCACATAGATGCCTCTTTTTGAAATAACAGCTGCAATTCCCTTTTTATTATTGACATTACACAAGAGTTTACAAAAATTATTAATCAGAGTAGCTCATTTAATCACGGTGTTTATGCTTTACATTGCAGAAGATGATCAGTTAATTATCCCTTGTTCTTCTATATGTGTGAACAGGAACACATGTGCACATATACACTCAAACAAGAGAAAAGGGAGCTGTTCCTTGAAGGTGAGAATTACCCTTGACATGGCATGGACTCATGTAAATATTCCAGCTATTTCCACAGTGCCTATAGCTTGACAGCTGGACTGAAGAGAGTTCTAAACAAAACTTTGTTTCACATTCTAATGGCGACTTGCCTCAAAGTATTCTGGAGGAGGTTGAGAGGTTGATACGAATGTTACCAACAAGGAACCTAAATATTCTAAGTAAATAAGTCTACTAAGCAAACAATGGGGAACATTTTACTGGCTAATAATTACTACATACAGGGTTTCAAACCAAAAAACAGAGTATCTTCTTCAAATGTAGACTATTTGACTTAAAACCTCTGTACTTTAATGTCAGTGTAACAGCAAGTATTTTAGCTATTCAATATGCATTTAGATTTTTAAAATACCAGATGAATCAAAGGAGAATTATCACAGCTATGCTGTTAATGATTAGCTGTTCCTTTAGGCTTGGGACGGAGATTCCCAGCAGACTCAGCTTCTACTCTTACTCTGACTGATCTGACAGATGACCTCGAAGGGTCAGAGAAACTGCAGAGCTGCTTCTAGAAATACCTATCTGTAAGTCAGGCTCCTATATCTCTTTAATCACCTCCTTGACTTAGATCCTTAGATTTCCCTGAAAGATGAGAGCACTTAGCTTCAAGTCCTTTAGTATTCTGGAATTGCTACCTCTGAACAGCTGTCTCAAAGTCAAGCCACCACTTGCACCTACAAATACCTGTCTAAAAGTCACTAAAGCCTACATACATCTTTCTGACAGGATAGTAGAGTTTCCCTGCATATGCCAAGTACCTCAGGGAAGAAAGAGTGGTCTCCTGTTACACTTTGGAACCTATTAAGAAACAACAGTGCATCTAAGAAACACACTGCAATTCTGAAATCATGAATGTTTTATTGTATGGCTTCCTTCAGACTCACTGTAATTAGAGCTGACCCTCTGCTAACCTTCAAGGAGTTCTGTTTCAGTTCCCAGTGCTTGCTTCTTAAAATTAAAAGAAACAGGAACAGGACTAAAGGAAGAGGAAAGAGAGTGAATCCTAACATTCATGTAAAAAAAACCTGCTGTGCTCGAGTGTACCATCCCCTGTTTAATATTACAGCTGTATCTACTAAGACAGGCATGGGAAGACTTGAGCTCTGAGTCTAGAGGATATGAAGCAACTGGCAGACTGATGCACCCTACTTGGCAGAGGGTCTCCCTATGTAGGGTTCATGGCTCCTGTGCATTTGTCAGCTTGTGTCTGGCTGTCTCAGAGTGAAGAATGAGGAACAGGGTCCTTTCTAGAGCTGCTTATGTCCTCGTGTCCAATTTTAAGCTACCTTTCAAAAAAAAAACAAAAAAACAACCACCAACACAGTGACTCTAACTGCCTTCCCCTAACTGCCCCAAGACAGCCTTAGCACTGCTGCATCTTTCTGCATGTGTTTTCTCAACAACAGCACCATTCACACTCCTGTAAGAATGAAAATAAGTGATCTGAAATAGACAAAATCTAGTCTGTCCCTGTGGCATGTCTTCTTTTGTTGGATTTTACTGTTGTTGCTGCAACTACCATAAAATATAACAATCTGTCACTGAATAGGATACTGTAGATTGTCCATAACTTGCTGCTGAGGGCGGAGCAGAATACCCTCGCCTCAATGGAAAAACGCTTGCCAAAAGGTACACCTGAATAACAAAGATTTGCAGCTGGCTCTGGGCCACACTACGTAATATGGGCTTGTGAACGTATTGCTACACTGCCGTTGCACTCCTCTGATATTTTAACTTCTCTAGCAGCTTCTGGATGGCTGACAGTCAGTATCGGACTGCTAACATCACTGCAAAGTTTCTGCATTGCAATGTATTCAGTCAGCACAGCAAGTCATTTACTTTCCCTTAACAAGATAACTGGTTGATTAATATATATTTTACCCTGGGGTGTGCAGCAGATTTATTTCCTTCCCAGATACATGCTGAATACAGGAATGAGGAGTAAACAAGTTTGTTTTCAGTTATTTGTTATTTAGTGGAATAATTCCTGAACCTTTTACTCAAGCTTTATTCTAGCAAACTATTGTTGAAGCTAATGGCAATTTTGACTTAGTAAGAGCATTAGGAATAGATCATTTTACAAATTATTTTAAGTCAAATGATGCAAGGTATTCATGCTCAAGATTTCTGGGTTAAAACCAGATGTAATGCATTTTAATAAAATACTTTGGTGATCACTGTTTCTGATGCAGATTACAGGTAACAGTGATGTACCCTGGGTACTTACATGGCCTCCTCCTTTCAGTATCTGAATGCTGTTAAATCTTTAATGTACTTATGCTGAGGTACTGCTTCCAGACAGGGCAGTGATCCTCTTCTCATTCTACAAAAAGGGTCTGGACACTAAGAGTTGCTACATGAATAGCCAAAATACACTAAAACTCCTGGAAGATATACAGAAATGAAACTCAGGCTCCCAGGCTCCCAGTACCACTGTGCTGAGTAAGCCAACACATCTGCTCCTTGCTTTTCAGAAACACCAGGGCTAGACTACAGCACCAGGTTAGAAGCGTGGGAGAAAAGTTGCAATCATAAACCACAGTATACTTTGAGACAACAATCTCTCTCAGGCATGCTAAAATTTATGGACTAGGAGTACATGTATTAGAACACAGGAAACAAATCTATACTTGACATTCATCTATCAAGAATTGTATTTGTGTAATTAAATCAATCTTGCATGATGTGGAGGGATGGCAACTGATGACCCACTAGAATTCTCCTTCAAGCTCAAACTCAAGTAAATATATCAATTCTCCTAAAAAACTTTAAAAAAAGCTTTTGCAGTCATATACATTTGCCACCTATAAACCCTAAGACATTTTTATTCCACCTGCAATTTCCTCATCTTTGTAAATGGCATCTGAATATTTCTGACTACAACACCATTAGAGCAGCTAAAAATAGTGCGGATCCCCAGAAGTTATTATTATATTATATGTTTTATTATTATATGTTTTTCTTCTAATTTCTCAAATAAATTTGCACCTTGCTTCTGTCCAAAACCATTCATCATGAGAAATTTGTTTGTTTACAAAGAATCAGTAAAAATTAAATTCTTACACTAAGAACATCCTTTACCAAAAATATTTTGTTTGATTGCTAAGTAATCTGCTTTGGTTCCCATTTCCCAGTGCCATTTGTACTATTTTTATTGGAAAATTCTTTTCTTGCTCCAAAGAGCAGCTTATTATCTTCACCTGATGAAATTGAAGTGATCAGCACATTTCCTGTTTGTTTTTTCAAAACCCAGTTTAAACAAACAGACCCTAAACAAGAAAAAAAAAAAAAAAAAAAAAAAAAAGGCTGTTTTCCTGGGAAAACTTTATTCTCTTCCATTTGAATTGCAGTATATGTGGGAGGAGGAAAAGCCTGTAAATGTCAGTGTGTTTTTAAGAGAGGTTTATCACGCTGTAAGTTTCTATAGCATAGAACATCTTCTAATTCTAGATGGACTGAGATTAGAAGGGCTAAAATAAACTAATGCACCAAGAAGTGTATTCAGAACACGCAGAAATAGAAACCAGCGCCTTTCTGAGGAGATATAGGGCAAGAACTGAACATCCCTCAAATCCCTATTAAGTTCTTGAGGTTTACACAAAGCTTTCAGGCAGACACTTAGACCCTCAATAGACCTTCACACAGGTGACTCTTTATCTTTCCTGTTTATGAGATGTGATTACTTCTTATATCACAACAGGATTGCATACGAACCCAGGTAAGTTGCACCAAGAATTAACACAATGATTCTACAATTTGCTCAGTGTGAGTGGTTCTATCTTACATACCCTACTGGATACACAATCAGTTTAAAAAAAAAATTAATTGGAAAATAACATCAGTGGCAGAACAAAAGCTACTGCAGAAATTCTAACTGTATGGAGAACTCACTATGCCAGGCATAGAATCAGTAAAAGACACTAATCTTTCAATTTAACACCAATACTAAACACATTTCCACTCAGAAAGTTAAAATCCCCAATCAAAGCCATACTTCAGCAACGAACATTTCATGCACAACAAAAGGAAAATAAAAGGATGGCACAAGAAGGAAAGAACTTGAAAAAGTAGTCCTGAAGGATGACTTGATGCACTAAATACCTCCATATGTCACTTCATACTGCATTGGAGACTCCAGTTCAAATCAGATTCAACACACTGGACTGAAATTAATTTGATGGCACTAACTAAGTAGAATGTCGTGTATCAAAATATTGAGCTGATAATTCAATATTATTTGTTCATCACTAGTTAGAATGGTGTTACAGCCAGAGTTCATGGGAATACATTATTTATACATTATTTTTTTTCATTTGAAAAAAAAGCAGGGATTATCTCCACAGTCCCATTCTAAATAAATTGAGACAACTCTTGCAGTGTACCTTTGACGCACCAGTGCCTAATACTGCATGGCACTGGGAAAGTAAACTTTTTTTTTAATGATTCATACCCAGCCGAAAGCCAAAAAGTAAACATTGGGTCTGAGTACTTACTGTATTTCTCGTTTCTGTATTCCAGTATAAATCCCTTTAAATTCTGACCACCAACTTAGAACTGGAGTCATAAACTCAAATACCACACTTCACCAGGTACTGTTTTCTCTATTTTTCCTTAAGATAGGTAACAACACTTTGTTTTTTATCAGGACAGGAAAACATTTTTCTGTTGGTTTTCCCACGTCAGGAACCATTTGATCAATGGTTAGAAGTTTTGTCAGCTTAGCTTTCTCAGTTAGTGCTGAAATTTCTTTGTGCTGATGTGGCTATGCCAGCTACTGGCTATGCAATTAAGATGGAATTGTACTGGCAAGAGTCTTCTGCCATTCAAGAGCTGGTAGAAGCTAAATCAGAAAAGTGACTTGTTTGCCAGTAGGAACGGTACTTTTAAGCATAGAAAAGGCCTAAAGCTCAATATACTCACCCCTTTAGTTAAGGGCTGAGAGAACCACTAGCTTCAGCCACAAGATAGGGCATTAATCCAGTGCTTCCAGAGGAAGTCAAATCCTCCAGGAAATAGAGATAGAAAAGAGTCAAGTCCTAGCAACGTATAAGAAGCCAAAAAGAAAATTTCCCTTTTCATTTTCAGACAGTAAAATCCCTTCAAAAGGCTGACTTTATACATAAATGATAAAGGAGCAGTAAAGAAAGGATAGTATTTTGGCACTGGATTTTGCAGTTCACCTGTAAGTTTCAGTGCACACAAAGCACTCCCTCAAACTACCCCTGCTAAAATCTCTCTAAAGGTAAGATGACAGAGAAACAATAATGGGCAGGTCAAAAGAGACCTTTAGGGATTCTACACTCATTAGTTTTCTGAAGTGAATTGCAGTTATTTTTATGAAAATAGATAATTCTGCCAAAAAAATCCTGAAATCAGACTGTCTACCCTATATGTAGCGCATAAGTAGGTTATACTCTCAAATCCAAGCAGAATCACTTCTCAGCATCGAAGACATACAAATGCCAAATTTGAGAGTGTAAAGTAAATCTCGGCCATTTTGAAGACATACAGATAATACCTAAAATGAAACTGAACTGGGCCTTAAGAATACCAAAATAAAGGCAGGTAAAAGGATGGTATTCTCCTATTCTCCCTAGCAGGCTGTCTGATGACAATATCTCTTACTTGGCATTTGAGCAGACTTTTCTGCATTACGTGCTGTGTAATGGAAACTACATGAGCACTGTGAGAGCAATGAAGAACCTAGCAGAAGCATGCTTCATGAAACTGCCTGGGAAAGAAATTATTTTCAAGAGGACTAGGCTCTCACGAACAGGGTTGAAAAAAATGATACAAGATTGAAAACCACAGTATTTTAGATAAAAAATGGGCAGAAAATTTTTGTTTAACAAATACATGGAAGGAAATCCCAAAACTCCTCCATTAGCTGGGAGAAAACTTTGATTTCAGTAGTTGCCAGCCTGCATAAACCCACATGGTAACACATTGTTCTAAAGGAGATTTCTTTACGAAACTACAGTACCAGCTCTGAGAAATAAAAATGGTTATGTGTATATTCAGACACTATAGCAACAAGAACCTCAAATTGGATAGAACAGCTTTACTACCAACTTAGCACAAATGAAATAAAACATCTGTGTATTTTGAGTGTTTAGCTAGCTATTGTTACTACTGAATTGAGTCATGTCTCTAATATACTAATTCACACACCACTATAAGAGTGGAGATTATTTTATTCCCTTTTTACTTGATGTGAGGCATGCAAAAGCGAAATAACCCGCCAAAGGTCACAGAGAAAGGCCCTTTCACTTTCTCCTCCCTGTATTTTACAATACCTGAAATGAAACTGCTGATTTATACTGCTCTCTGCTCCTCCTCGTCTCTGTCAGTGGGACCATCCGTTCTTTGGGGAGACTGAAACTTAGCTCAAAACTTGGCTCAATACAAGGACACGTGTGTTAGCTGGCTGTAATCTCTGAGCCAGATATATGAGCTAAACATGTGCTTTGCCCCTGCACTCTTTGAAACTAAGAGCTCAAGATGCTAACAGCCTGGAAGCATCACATTGTGACTGCCCAGTCCTGGTCTTTGATTGTTGACAACTTAAAACAATAGTGATTTTATATATGTATATATACATATACACACATACAGAAGAACAATACTTTCACTACTACATGCAAGGCTTAAATGAGACACATTTGCCTTTGCCTCCCTCCACAAATAATCTTGGTTGCACATCTCTCTTTTATATTTATGAACAATCTTCTGAGTTGACTGACAATAGAGGCAACTAACATATAATATGAATCTTCCTACTGCTGTCCACTCCAGGATGTGCAGCTGAATAAAATTCCACTCAGTCAGACATAAAATCAAATTAGAGGAGTTCACTCGGGAAAGAAAGAACTGAATTTGAAATAAATAAAGCTGTGCATATTCACTTTTAACGGGATAAGTCACTAAAATCACAATAACCTTAATCCTAATGAGGCAATACATCACACTGCAAGTTGAGCACATCACTCTTCAGTATGCAGTAGAGCAGCAGAGCTTCAGTCACGTGAGGGATTTACCCCACATACAAAGAGAGCAAGTATTCTTTTTTTGCAGTTGGGATTTGTTCAGCAGAGCACTTCTGTTTGTTAATAATTATACCTTATGGCTACACAGCACATTTTGTTCATACCACACGTGTTCACAAAGACCTTCACCCATCATTGAAATCCCTTAGTTAACACATATTTCTTCACAAAGCCCTGCAGTATTACTCAATGATTTAGAAAAGAAAGAAAAAATGCTGTAACTTTCAACTGCACAAATTCAGAAGGAAGGTAATGACTCCAAATGGAAGTTGTCTAACCCTGAAGTAACATTTCCTATGTTTGCAAAAATGCCATTGGATTTTTATTGACCGTAAGCATTCAAGACTTTGGTTTTGGATCCGATTTTTAAGAAAGCACTTTTCAGCAGCACAGCAGCTCACAACTGCAAGAATGCCTGAGTTAAAGGGGAAAGTATGACCACCTGCTTTGCAGCTACTGTTCAAAGTCTTAGGATGTCCACACTTATTTGGTATATGAGAGCCGATAGGTTATAACCCAAGATGCTGTGGCTACAGGGCGTAGATAAATCAGAAACAAGAATAGTTTAATAATTTCTATAACATGGGACATCTTTCTATACCTTTATTAAAGTGTTCCACTCTGAAAAGTCATTCTAAAAAAACAACATTCATCATGTTGCATATTCAATACCTCTTTGTAAATGTCTGATACAAAAAAACTGGCCTGCTGACAGCTTAAGAGAGATATTTTTTTATGGTCAAGCTGAGATATTTTTTAGAGTCAAGCTGTGTTCTTCCTGTACCATCAGCAATCAAAATTTTCTGACTGAAATGTAGCGAATCATTCTTTTAATCACATAGCATGGAATGTAGCATGCTTTTACAACTGCATCTTTAAAGAACTAAGAGGTGATAAATATTGAAAAAGCTAATAAAAAGAATATGATCAAATACACATCAGGAGCAGGTCAAGCAAGCAGATGCTTTTCTACACGAATCTACATACTGCGATCCTTACTTAGCAAAAATTTCCATTTGTATATCCGGCTCATCCTGAAACATTGTTCCCTGCATAAACCAGCTTTTATTTAAAAGACCACTTGCAAAAAAAAAAAAAAAAAAAAAAAAAAGAAAAGTAACAATCAGAAGACAATGCATACAATACGAATGGAATTATTTTTTTCCTTATACAAACATTATAGCTCTGCATGAGGATGCAGCAAGGTGAATACCCTACAAATCAAACTGCAGGTTGCTGACACTGGGCTCAACCATTTCCAGACGTGGGCTATTTCTAAATTCCAAAGGTGTTTTTAACACTCAATATTCAATCCATATAGTTTTTTGCACTCCATTTTATTACTACACTTTGATGTAAGGGAATTTAAGTTACATAATATGCACACACAGAAATCAGAAACACATGCTCGCAAGCTTCACCTTCAACAAATATCCTATTTGCCAGCTATGATGGCCACACACGCATAAAAACGGTTCTGTACAGCAAGCAAGAGATTAAGATTGTTTTAAAGCAGATACACACAACAGCTATGCCCTTTTCACAGGGCAAGATGTGGATGAGGGCAACTGGGAGTGAGGAGGTGTGACTTATGCAAGCAAACACAATATGGGGAAAATGAGTAAGTTTGTATCCCTCAGCTCCTGCAGTCTCTGAATACAGGGGATGTTACGCCAACTAGGCACAGACCAAGTCATCAGCAATTCCCCTGATCCTGCAAATGAGCAGAGACTGACTGAACTGAACTGAGCTGATTTCCAGGAGAGACCCACAAAAAAAAAAAGATGTTGAATGCCATTAAGCATGAGGGGATTTACCAGGATTTTTAAAAAGGAAAAATAAAAGAAAGAAAAAGGAATGATCAGACCTTACGGGGGAGCAGTGCCTTGTACACTGGCTGTTATACTGAACAGAGAGCAAACTCACCAAGCAAGACAAACTATATTGAGGGGGAAAAAAATTAAAAATTCCAGAAATGGGGACTAAATTGCTGCTGTTTCTCATAACGGTAAATTACAGTCAGGATCAAACACTATACTCTCTATTGAATAAGGATACACAGCCCAGAAGGGGGCCTGGTGAAGCAACCCTCCTAGTGCATACAGCTCAGCTCCCATCGGAAAGTTAACATTACTGCTCTCTGTTCATTTCCCTCTGCTAGCAGTGCTCCTCAGGCTCACTCCTTCACCAGAGAAGCTTGGAACATGACAGCATCAGTTTCATAAGTTATTAGTGAGCATTTTACTTTAGTATCAGATCACTTCACAAAACAGATATAATCATACCATGTTACGTGTGTACAGGAAAAGCTGTCTAAGAACAATAAAATGACTAATACGAGGTTATCCAGACACTCATCAGAAGAAGCTCAGCTAGTACACTTTGCTTGTGAGCCCGAGGTCAATGACCAGTAGGACATACAGCCCTTTGAGGAAATGAGCTGGGGGATGTCCTCCATCTCTGGTTAGCTCTCCATACTCACACCCTGCTAGAAAGGAGCCTTATTTCAGTCATTGTGGAGGACTCAAAAACACTGGAAACTGGAAGAGGGAAGATTTAGACTAGATACAAGGAAAAAATTCTTTATTGGGATGGTGGTGAGACACTGGAACAGATTGCCCAGGGGAGTTGTGGATGCCCCATCCCTGGAGGTGTTCAAGGCCAGGCTGGATGAGGCTTTGAGCAACCTGGGCTAGTGGAGGGTGTCCCTGCCCATGGCAGGGGGGTTGGAACTAGATGATCTTTGAGGTCCCTTCCAACCCAAACCATTCAATGATTCTATGATTCTATGACTGTGGCAAACCAGAGAAGAGCTCTTGATGGTGAAGCCCTGAACAGAATGTGGAATGTGGTATTTTCGGCCTTTTCTTTACCATCAATCTCACTGAAGGAGTCCATTTCAGCTATGTTGCACAGGAAATTGGTGCCTGAATTAAGGACACAAAGGATCTCATTAACAATTCTAGATACAATAATCAAATTTCATTTATCCGAACTCTGATGTAAATGTAGGAAAATAATTTTTAAAAAAGCAGAGTTGCCACAGGACTGCTGAAAGTCAGAAATCAAAATCAAAAGATTGTGCCAATGGCTAGTATAGTAACATAGGCTCAAATACCTATTATTTCAAAGATTTTCTTAGACAGGCAACTTAATACCTCTATATCTCAGTTCTCCACTTCTAAATAAGGATAACAGCTAAATGGGAGCACACTAAGGATAAGGCAAGATATGCAATAGAAACTATGTCCAAATCCAACAGAATTGCATTTGTGCATGGGTAAAGCACAGCAAATTTGAAGCTATTTTTTGCTACGTTTTGTTTAAGCTAACAAACAATTTCATTGACAGCATTTCAGTGCTATGCAACAAAGATTACATTTTCCCAAGCAAAGGCACAATACACCATCCATTACCTTCAAATGAAATTGCAGATCTATTTTTTCCTATGAAACAATGAAGAAAGAAAGACAAACCCTGCCTTGACAACATGTGCTGAGCTTCTTCTCAAGACAGAAGGAGCTTCAGGTCACATTCTACTCTCTAATGAGTGATATCCAACATAGATATTAAGACTATTAGGGTACTTAAGACCGAGATGTTAAAATCATACATAGAGCTGGCAAACTGTAGCTATCCTTACAGTCACCAGAGAGCAGGAGACAAATTTCCCAGTTTTACACGTATGGTTGAAGACCAAGGACAGCCCTTTTTTGTTATATTCGATAGCAATGTTTGCAGTCCAGGAATATAATCTCTCCTTGATTCTACAACATAAATCTTGTTGGAATCACTGGGGTTAAGGCACATCTGATAAAGTTAAAAAATATAAGCTACCATAAAAAATTACCTTTTGGCAAAGTTCAGCACAAAGACCTTGAAGTCAAACATGGCCCAGACAGTAACATATCTACATCACACAAAATCTGTAGGATTCCTTCTGCCAAAAGCCCAGCTAAGCACAAATGGAATCAAACAAGGATTTTCCTTCATGTACTAGTCATAACAGACATGGTTGAAAGGACAAAAAAGCCTTTCCAAAAATTTAACACTGACTTGAAGACCAATCTATGCCATGAATAAACTAAAGCAAACCTTAAATTTTACTTTCCAGAGCTGTCCAGGTATCAGTAACCAGGATATAAAAATCAAGTAATAATCAGATGCTATTTGTTCTCTTTCAGTGAGTCAGTGCTGCCATCTAAAGCTATCTACGGGGCATGCAGAAATTCAAAGTCATGCATCTAGCATTCAGGAAGCACATCTGAGCAGACAGGGAATGCAGGGTAAGTCAAATGTTAATAAGATACAACAAAGTAATGATGCTGAAGTACCTGAAGGAGCAATTCTTTCTCTATAACTTCACCTGTCTTGGTGATAAGCTGCTTCTGTAGTCTCTGTATTTTCTGAATCAGCTCATAGGTACTTGGGTCACTGGCCTAGACAAAAGCAAAGCAGTCTCATTACAACAAGTTAGTGTTTCTTGCTTGTAAATGAAAACCATAATATCTAAGTGTCCACAAGTGACAAATATAGAAGGGGGGTGGAAGGATGGGGGGTAGCGGTGCTGGAGTTTTTTACATAGCGTTTCTACAAGCAGTCCTGAAACTGGAATCTCTGCCTCTTGAAGATAAGTTGGAGCATGTTCATGTTTAACACTATCAGCCTCATCAACCCTCCTCAAAACAACTAATATAAATAATAGGAGTTCTTCAGTCCTTAAACTCCAAACCAACAAAGATTTGTAGAAACATGTGTATCATTTTTAGCAGAAACTGAAATTGCCCACTGACATATGAAGAGCAATGCAGGTACTTCCCACTGTTTTAAGAACTTTGAACAGTGTCAATTGAGTTTTAAGGAGAGGGAGATTTTGCTCTCAAACCAAAGAGTAACTGCAATACAGTCTTTTAAAACAGGTTGAGAAGTTAAGACCAGGAACTAGTAGATGTCTTTCCTTCTTTATTTTCATTCTTTTGTCACAGATTGCATCTGGAGGAAGCTCTAAGGAGTAAACAAATAATTCTGTGAGAAGCAGCCAGCAAAGCTTACTTTCCCACCACTTTGTATCTTCTTGTTGGATCTTTTAATGAGGAGCAAACTCTGACTGAAGCTTTTCCCCACTCAGAGATTCACAACACCTCTTTCCCACATGTTTTCTCCTTTCTCATGTGGTGTCTCTGGTGGCTCATAAGGATTAAACTCACGCTGCAGCAAAGGCTCCAATAAAGTCCCGCTCTCCGCATATTTGTTTGAGCTTATAAGGAACTTTGTATCTCATGGCTCTTAATCTTTTGTCTGATTTTATCTAAATTGACTAATCAGTTCAAGTGTAACTGGGGCACTAACAGAGATACGCATGCAGTACTCACAACACAACATCACTTCCTAAGAAACCAGGCTAAAAAGTAATGCAGTCCCAATGATCCCCTCGGTCCTTGATTTTTTTATAGCACTGCCCAAACATGGCGCCAATTTTTGACAAGTGTAGTGATATGTGGGTGTTTGTTCATTAGGAATTGAAGCAAAACCCCATCGGGATTATTTCATATGGATCTTGCCATCTGCTGGACTTTCTGCGTTCCAAATACAAACCAGTAACCTGGAATGGAACAACGTTGTTTTCCATTATCAATCTATTCATACATTCATTTTCCCAAAATTGGATGTTTTGACTGGCCTGATTTTTCTTTGTTAAAAGGTGCTGCTGGATATTGCACCTAGATGTCCTTAAACTAGTTCAGCATCCTGAATTTTATCTCCCTTCCATGAGAAAAGCTAAGCACACTGTTCAGCTTCAGCTCAGCATGGAAAGATCAGAAATTAACTATCATGCTGGTAAGCACAGCCAAAATATTCAGCTTTGCTTCTGTAGGGGCTGGCATGTTACCGCTCATTATTAGAGCAGCTAAGCAACCTAGCCTGGCATCAGATCAGAGATCCATGCAACAGAGAAATCTCAGCTGGCTTTGACTGACTTCAAAAATATCCAGTGATGCCAAATGACGTTTATATATTTGGTCTGTTGCTTGACAGGTTTTTTGTTTTTCCCCTTCATTTTGCAGGTTCGAATAGTGTGAAAATTTAGATTTGCTGTTTACATAACTCTTGAACTCACATTACCCGGAATGGCTATCTTTGGGGCACCCCCACTGTTTGTGTGGAGGCCTCTTCCTTTTCTCACAGATGTAATTTACCTGCTGACTTCATGTCTGTCCATTCCCCAATCTACCTGTTCCATGACACTTTATAATCCTGTCTTTCTTCTCATAGACATTTCTCTAATTGGTGAGGGTAGGATTGTATCTTCCCCATATCCTCTTTCTCATCATCCATGTTCAAGAATCACCTCCTTCTAAATTCACCTTATGCATTCTTCTTCCCTTTAGCATTTGACTGGCTCTTTACAAATCCCTCAGCAACTTTTCATTGAGAAAATGACGTAAAATAACACTGATTGCATTGTGCAAGGAAACCATTCAGCAGTTAACCATTCCACTGGCACTATGGAAATTTCAGGCTGCCTGTCCCTCCAAGTAATTTGCATAACAGTAAACTAAATTGGCTTTGTGCTGTGTCACTGATTTGGTAATACATGCTTTGGGAACTTGAAATGCTGAGACATCACCTCTAATTTTCTCCATCTGTGAACATTCAAGGGATTCTCCAGTTCTCCTTCCAAAACCTTGCACCGAGTCCGTTCCCTTAATAGTTCCTTCTGCAGGTGATGAACCTCGTGTCTTAAGACCAGCATAAAACAAAAAGAAAGAAAACCACACCAAAACCACATCAATGTGACCAAGGCACTAATAAACATTAACATGAACAAACCATTCTCCCATGTACTACAGAACTGGTGATTAATAATCAACATCGATTCTGTTATACAGGTGGAACTATAAGATAACACAGTTAGAAGACCTCTTCACTCACTTTGGTAAGAACGGCTCTAAAAAGGGACTTTTCATCAATTCCTGGGGCATCTACTCCACAGCCTACTGGATCTCACTGCCCACATCTTCCCACATACATTAAGGCCAGAAGGACAGTTAATTCATCTAGAGTAACCTACAAATCAGTTATGGAGTCATACCCAGTTACCCTTGTATTGAATCTGACAGCTTGTGTTTGAAACGTTTTAAATCTGCATGGCTCACACAATCCAGTAAATAAAACACACTCTGGGACCTAAGTATGATGGACACTGTTCTTTAGAGAACCCAACTTTGATTTCTTTTACACTTACTACCTCCTCTCAAGGAATTTCAGGGGTGATTTGTTGCTGAATTTAAAATTAATTGAGCGCTCCCATGATGCTTTGACAACTACACTCCTATGTGGGGATGGGGGGCATAGAGGGGCAAGAAAAAAAAGGCACCTTCTGCAATGGTCCAACCCTTATCACTTTGGTGGGAGGATCCTGTAAGTTCTCCAAGAAAAAAGGGGATGGAGGATCACCATGTGCCTGCTCCCCCAACTCAGTCTTTTCCTACTAAGCTCAGAGTTGCATTTAGCTCACTAGAGAGGAAATGGCCTTTTTTTAACTGTGAGGTTGGACAAGGTTATGGAAAAGGGAAGAAACCACATCTCCAATTGGCAAATCCAGAAAGCTAATTAGCAGCCCAAGTGATAAATGGGAGTCTTTCGACAGGCAGTTTTCATTATGGTTTTGGACTTCATTAAAGTATGTGATTGCTGCTGCAGTTAGCAAAAATTGATCCACCCATCATGGCATGCATGGCACTACATTTCAATACCCTCCCTGAGTTTCAATACAGTAACAGGCTTTCAGTTGAATCCATTTGGGCAGCAAGTTCAAATCCTATTCCTGTCTGCAGTCAGTCGATGAAAATTGCAATTGCTAATGTTTTGTGCCCAGTTCTCTTTTCTGTTACACCAAATGAAACTGGCATAATTCCACTGGAGTCAATGAGAATTACCATGGATTGAAGTTAATCTGCTCCAGTGAAAGCCATGGAATTATACTGATACAGTTAAGCTAAAGATCTCACCCAAAACTGGGAATTAGTATGTATAGAATTAGTATGACAGTTACTAGCTGACAACATAGCTGCCTCTCCTAACAAACCAAGACTGATTCTATAGCAAATGAGAATAGTTTCCCATCAGCAAAGAATACACATCAAATTCTGGAAGGTTATAAAAAAGAAGGGACGCATTAAGCCAAAGGAGGAGACAAATCAGGCTGGGGCTATTAAACTTCTATTATAAAGAAACACAACCTTCAATGAAAATTTAACTAAATCTTTCTCAGAGAGCAAGTCTACATATAAATCTGGAAGGAGAGAGCTCTGAAAATGTGCAGGGGTATGGTATAAATATGTCAAATGTTTCCCATCCTCTGTGGATTGCCTAATATAAAGCAGTTTCACTAATCTGGGCCTTGGGTACCACTAAGTAGCTCACTGAACTATGAACACTCATTCTGCTGCTGTCTGTCAAGCTTATTCTGTAGGCAGTAACTCACAGTACAAGGGGAAATACAGAAACTATTTCAACTTTGGCCAAGATGTCTTTTTTCCTCCTTTCCTCCTTCTTAGAGTTTAATTTTCTTGATTGCTGATAAGGTGTTTTGTGAATATAATCCAGCCTGTGTTTGAGGTAAAACCAAACAATCTCCTCCTCCAAGGTATAATGTTTGTTGATACAAATCTTTACCATTCATAATAAAAGATATTTTCTGTCTCAAACACAGAATCATGGACGCAGTCACTATGAAAACATATTCAATCAGTTTTTCTACCTGAGCTCCTCCACATTAGCCACAGTCTTGCCAAGTATCCCCTTCTCACGTCGAAGTTTTTTGATCTCCATCTTGAGAAGTCGGATGTCCTCCATTCTCTGTCGGTATTGGGTTTCACCCTTGTTTAAGATGGACTGCTGGATTTTTATCTTTTCATAGAGCAGAGCCACTTCATCATTGCGCCGTACTAGCTGGGACCCTAGGATATCTCTCTCGTTGATAACCTAAGGATGCACAGCAAAGCAATAATCTCAGTTACAGTTCAGTTTCTCAGTACAATCCCAAAGTATCGTGACTGCATTTGCACCAGTCAAAATCACGTGCATTAAGAGGGTTCACTGTTATTAATGAAAGAAATATGACAAGGGCCTAATATTTTCCCCAGGGCTCAGTCGCCTGAATAGTATAAACTATGCAACCCGTTCACTTCAGTGTCTTAACATTTTTGTTTCAACAGCACTATAAAGCTTTAGTAGTACCACATTTACAGTAGCTGAGGATCTTGATCTTAAAAATACACTGGACAAATGAGGAAACAGAAGCAGTGTGTTTGAAAAGCCAAATTAGAGATTCCTACCCGATCATATTCCTTCTTCTGCTTCAGCCTCTCAGCATCAGCTTCAACAATGATTTTTAGGAGTTTTTGTTCTTCTGCCTCCTGATTTTCTATAAAGCGTTTGGTTTCCAGAGCCTGCTTTTTCATATTAAGCAGTTCAGCCTGATGGAGTCAAAGAATATAGGTAAACTATGCTTAGTAACAGCTTCCCACTACATAAACCTGAGATTAAGAGTTCGGATTTTAATAAAATCTCATACGCTGTTTTAGTTTTCTGAGAGGTACATACTTTGTTAGTTTTTGAGAACAAATCACCAAGACAAGCAATCATGAAGACCCATAAAGAAATGTTGTGAAGAGTATTTTAATATTGTGTTATACACAACAGAAATTTGTATGGATTTTTATCTGTGAGAATGGTTCACATTGTAATTCAGAGGCATCTCATTCAATAAAAATTTTTTTAAAAATTAAATAGGTCATATTTAGAAAGCTTTTCAATTGAGTTGTTATGTTATGAAAATCTAGCAGACATAAACTCAAAGCCAAGCTGGAATGTGAGAAAGGATAGCTCACCTTGCTGGAAAAGGCAACAATCTATGTTATGTAATACAAATTCGCATCAGCTTGTGACAGCCAGAATTTGTGGAAAAGACGGCAACCAGGCACGGAAGAGCAAAATCAAAGAGCTTTAGCTTTTTTTTAGTGGATGTGTAGATGAGGAAGACTGGGAAAAGAGGGCCTGTCCCTAAGCACAGAAGTAATGTATTGTTACAGTGACTGCACACCACTAACAAAGTACCACTGGAATCTGCCCAATAATTCCAATAATTCTATCCTATTATAATGAACTCTATAATTCAAGGCATCCATGTTGATAAAAACTAATAAGGTCTTCTTGGATTATTAGAAATTTCTATCATAGGTAGACAATTAGTTAGAGCCAAGATGGAACTAGCTGACTACAGTCCATTGTCACAGATACAAAAAATTTCAAGCCTTGACTCAAAGACTTTGTCACAAATCTGCCCCTTATAAAGGATGGTGTTGAAGCTGTCTTCAGAAAGAGCATCATCCAAAGCTGAAAGAATGAGGCTGTGATGAAGGCTGCACCTGCAAAAATATTGATTTAAGACAGAAAGAGTTCCATCATCATAATAAAATAGCTTGTTCCATTCTTATTTTCTTTAATAAAATTCTAATTTTCCCATACGTGCAACACTCATATCTCTCTTACTCAGTGTTAGATGTTCATCAGAATCCATCAGCCGAATAAAAATGCAAGCCAATTCATACTGAAATGCAATCAATGCTGTGCAAAAACTGTCTACAAATGTAAAACTGCTCATGTGTTTGGCATTGCTGGATAATATTTTTTTAATATATCAAAATTCTATGTTCTCCTTATGTCAGAAAAAATATGACTTGCAAACAAGAAGTAGTATTAGATGTTGGCAGCAAACATTCATATAAACAAATTTCCTCAGTGGAATGCACAAAGTTTAAAAAATCTAAAGTTCCTCGTACAGTAAAGAACATAAATATTCTAAGCTACACAAAGGCTCCACAAGCTAACGGGACTTTCAATTAGTTTAAATATGCTAAAAACTACAATATGAGGGCTTGTGTGCATTAGGTAAGAGAAAGGGAAATAAATAAATATGGTCACTGTGCAAGCAGAAAAATGGTCAGGTCTGAAACTGCTGTAAATCAGCACAGTTCATTTGAAGTTGGTTCAGAGAGTTTGTAAGAACGGAAGGACAGTCAGCAAGAAAGAGGAATTTATATGGAACCTATGCCAACATCTCAAACCAGATTCAAACCAAATTCATGTTTAGATTGTGAAATATTAGGTAAGTGGAGAGGGTTTTTTTTATTTGTTCTAGATGAAAACATGAATTTTATAAAAGGCATAACTGGGGCTGTACATAGATTGTTGAAACAACAAATCAGAGGTTTTACATCCAGACTTCTAGAAAATGCTGAAAAAAAAATAACATGCATGAATGTCTACAAAAATATACAAAAGCATTTGACAGCAGCTCAGACATGAGGGCCACAGTTCTTACAGCTTTCAGATATATATATTTCAGCATTCAGATGCTTTGTCAAACCAGTATGATTCAGAAGCCTGTATGAAGGCCAACTGAAACCAAAAGATGGCATTGTGCTGGCTTTAATGGAGCTTGGATCAGGCATCCTCTGTTTCATTTACCATGATTATATATTTTTAAGACCTTTATGCCAGCTGAGGCAAGCATAAATCCAATGTCTGTATAATCTCATTCCTATGAATCTCAGTCCTCAATGCTTTAGTGCGTTCTTACACTGATTTCCCAGGAACAGCTTGCTTCCTTCACATCAGCGCAAACAGGACAAACTGGAGCTGGCTTGCTACACAAATAATTGGGTTCTTTTGTGCCTGTGTCAATCAGTTCCCTCTTTGAATTCTCCTCTGCTTTAGTATTCAGCAGAGACACTCGGGTAGAAGACCACAATGCCCTGAAGCTAGTCAGTAATGTGATTTCAGCGTATGGACATACTTGCTAGTGAATAATTGAGTGGGTAAACCATGCAGCAATCATATGTTTGTCAAATGGATGGCAGACAGTTCTGAGGTGATGAGACAGAATTGGGGACTAGTTACAGCAGAAAGCTGCACACACAGGAAATGAGGCACTGTTTGACTTCTCCATCACTGATAGAACAACTCTGAGACAGATCAGGTACAAGAACACAAATCCATCACCTTCTTACAAAGCTCTATTGACATCTTGTCATAACTGTAATGTGCTGAGAGGGGCTGAAAACTCAAGAAGTCATTGCAGCATAGCAATAAACTGACAAAAAAAAAACAACAAAAAAACACTGTGGAAAGTGGCAGGGGACTTTTGTTTTTTCGGGGTGTTGTTTGCTTCCTGGTTTTGGTTTTTTTCCAGTGCTTAGTGAAGAGAAAAAATACGCTGCTGTGGACAGTAACTCCTTAAATCTTTTGAGAGTGCAGCAAATTGGGTTGAGATATCACCACAAATCTAATAGCTTATGTAAGGATGGACTGCAGCCAGTGCTGAAAAGAACCAGAGCTTCAAGCTCAGATTTCCTTTGATTTAAAACAGATTCTTGCTGCTTTATACCACAATATTAAAACAACTTTCTGTGCAGAGGGACCTGCGAAAAGGTACTGCCTAACTCCCAGAAGACTAATGCTTGCTAGTCACACAGAAATTTAAGATTGTGAAGTGTAATATAATGGGGTTTGCACTTTAAAACAGCAGAGAGAAAAAAGTTTTTGAAAATAAAAACTTGAATTATAAGGGTCTATACTAAAAATTTGCTAGAATCAGGCTATCCCCAAAATCCACATTTCTGCAAGCAAAATGAACTTTTTAGTAAAAATGCTCAGTCATCAAGAGATTTAAAGCTTCCAACAGACAACCCAGGATCTTTCTGATTATAATTATAGGCAGAGATTAAATTTGTCAGGTACATGGAAGATTTGTGTAACTAATACCTCTAAAGGGTACTGAGATCTTGGTGCTTCAATTACAGAATAGTTTATTAAAATACAGCAAAAAACCTACCACAGACCAGGAACATGATGCAGTCTGTGAAATTATGGAAACCACCCTCTGCACGAAAGTGTATAGGTTAAGGCTCTTACTTTTAATATTTCCTTCTCCTTTTCTGTTTGCTGATGGTCTAGATGTGCTTTCACAAGGGCCGCTTCCTTGTCTGCAATCTCCTCTTTCAGCTGATCCACCTGATGTGTCAGAGTTTTCAGTTTCGTCTTCATTTCTGCTATCTCACCCTAATAGGACAGGAAATGCGATCACAAAAAGGGATCAAAAAGAGCAATTCTGTTCTTGGGAGTTCAGGCTATTTTTATGTTGGAAAACATAACCACAGTGCTTGAGAGGAAATCTGTTGTATGTACCACAAGACATTATTTTTTAATCCAAAAAAACCAAAACAAAACAGTTTCACTAAATGACAGGTTTTTTTTGTTTATGCCAGCACGACATTGCAGTAAAAAAGCCTTTAAAAGATACATTGGCAAAAATAATTATCATCAATTATGAGTATAATAAGCCATTTAATTTAACGTGCTGGGCACAGGGTAAGACTTAGCAGTCAATCCAAATTAACAAGATTGTGATCCTACCCAATTGTTTTCATGCTTCTAGTAATGTGTTTTTCAACAAGGTTTCATGCAGTTGGGCACAAATGAACATACACCCAGGAGGAAGATACCTATATGCCTGCAAGGGAGTATAAGAAATGCTTATCTCCATTTTTCCTGTGTGCTAGCTTGCACATAGGTGCAAGGGGAAAAAGAGCATGCTCAGAGACTGAGAAGTCCTTGGTATGAGAATATTTAGCAAATATTTTAAGCTCAAAACAAAGAGCAAAAAGCCTGGGAGGACTGCAGAGAGATCGGGTCACTAGGACTACTTCTACTCGCCTGCCCGTACAAATTAAGACACTGTTCCAACTCATTGCAGTGATGGCACATGTTCTGACATGAAATGGAAGCCACTTCACGGAGAAGACATCATAACCTTTCATGTGAATATATCCTGTTTCAGTACAAAACCAGGGTAGCTTAGAGCTCTTTCAGCACTGCCCACCACAGGTGTGGATTTATTTGACAAATGAGTGATGTTTTCTTGCATAAAATGCTTAAAATAGTTAAGCAAGATCTTGAGTCACGGCAGTCTTCACAAACAGTACAGAGAAAGTACCGATTAGTAGTTTGACAGTCCTCAAAAACAAAATCTGTGGATTCCCCACTTAGCTGGCAAATTAAATGAACAAGAAATAGATGTAGCAATATGCCACTAGGCCTACCTGTCTGCATGTTCAGTCACTCCTGTGAATGTAAAAGTCATATTAAAAGCTGTCTTTGCTAAGTAGCCTATAAATCTCTTCAATACTGTAAAAGATGAGAGAGGTTTAAAATCTGGTGCCCAGACATACACTCAAATACATTCCTAATTCTGTATTTACTGAAGAACAGTAAGAACACACAATTTTTGCAAACAGGACTCCTAATCAACTTGCTTAAACAAATGAGCTCCTAACACCAAAAGAAACCCCAAGGATGAAAGTATCAGATATTTATCTCATATTAACAGATTGCTAGCATGTCTTTTCCAAGAGATTTTACTGAGCTGAAGATTATGGTACTCTGGAGACCACTAGCAAGGTGAGCAACAGGGGATCTTTCCACATTAAACAATCCAAAATACTTATACCTAGCTTTATCTAAACAAGCTTGTGCAAATTTGTTTTTCCTTCCCAATAGGAAAAAGAATTTACCATGATTTTTAACACAACCCTCTTTTATGGTGTTTGGTTTTTTTTTTTTCCTTTCATGGCTGGCTGATGTATTGCTGAACTATGAATCGCTATTTTTTCACTACTACACATAATATTGCCTTGGCCAAAAGAACTTTTGGGGTCACCTGTCTTCTCACACAGGACTTGCTAGAAGACTTTTATGGTAAGCTCCTAACAACTGGAACCATGACCAGATTTGTGTATGCCACCATATAACATTCAAAACCTGAAAAGGCTGATGAGTTCATCATTGCTTCATTTTGCTACTCAGACATAGCTGCCAGCTCTTTAGAAGTAAACAAATTTATGTTGTACATTAAAAAAAAACCATCAGTGTTGCAATATTTCACCCTTATTTCTGCTGAGAGATTTTTTTGGAAGCACTGAGAATCCCAAGACCACGTCCACTGATGAGAGGCAGACAAAGGTCAAGCAAAGTGTCCTACATAATGGTTCATCCCTAATCAAATTCAGCACACAGTTGGATAAGAACTTGGACAGTTCATTCCCACCTGCTTCTCAAGCAAAACACCTACCTTTTCAAACCAGAGTATAAATTTGTAATCTACTATATATGTTTATGTTATAAATCCTTATTCTGAAATAATCCAAGGCTGTAAATCACAGCTATCCAAGGTCCCAATCTCTGCCAACTGCAATAGGTTTTGTCTAGTATTTTAGATGTTTACATCAGAATAAGGGTATCCTTAAGTGATTTGTTCTCTTCCTCTAACATTGTTAGTGAGATCCCCAAGGAAGAGATATGAATGAAGAGAATTATTATTTGAGGAAAATTACACTCCCTGAAAGGAACAAGCGAGGTGGAAGAGTTGAGTTCTGTCAGAAAATTCCAATTCATCTGGGAAAGTGTTCCCTCTGCTTTCTAAGTCATGATTCACAGTAACATGTATATGCATTCAGGGCTAAGGAGGCAATCTTATTCCCCTTATACCCTATTTCCTATACATGCAGACAACTCCTAAAGGGACAGAACAGAGTGGAGCCAGGATGGAAAGGAAAAAGTTTCTTCTCTGATAGCGTTTTGTGATTCCATAGCTCCAGTGTACCGTGATTTTATGCATAGTTTGAAGCAGAGATATTGCTGCATGATGACTATGAATTCCTATTTCCAGTACACATACAAACTCTCCAGATAAATTGTCAGGGACCTAAAACATTAATTTCCCCAAAACACAATGAATGAAGAAACCACTTCTGCCTTTTACCCAGTGAGCTTTCCTTTCAATAAATTAAAATTATATAACAAAAAAAAAAACCCAAACAAAAATAAAAAAACAAACAAAAAAACATGAGCAGAGAGAAGCACAAGGGAAAACGTATCTTTCTACCTTAGCTTCAATCAGATTTTTACTGTGCAGGTTCCTCTCTGTTCTCACAGTTTCACAGAGGTTTTGTTGCTGTTTCAATTTAATCGCAGACTCTTCTATTTTCTTCTCATAGTCACAGATCTGCATTTCCCGTGTTTCAATATCTTTCAGGTGCTGGAGGACCTGGAGCAGAAAGAAGGAAGTGAACACAATTAGACCATAATTATAAGAATGGGGCAGAATTTGTGATTTTCTTCTAAGATGACAAGTTCAAATCCCTGTGATAAGAAGTTTTAGCTACAGCTAAAAATCACTTCAGTCCAAGTACAAGTTTAACCTTTCTGGATCGCTTATGATGTGTGAGAACATTTTATTTTAATCTGATATCATATTATTTTAATCTGATATCAAGACTAAAACTTATAGATGTGCACATATTTAATTTAAAAACAAGCTACTGAAAATATTGCCACTGAGCAGGTTCAACAAAATCAACATAAACAGCTTTCATCAAGAATAGCTTTAGGTTATTTATAGAGCAAAGCTAGACTTTGTATGTTGTTTTGGATGTCAGCTGCATGATAAGATGAATAAAAACACATCTGTTTTTCCAAGAAGCCCAGAAAAGCCAACTTTTCTTTAATGAACACATGATCACAAACTGTTGATGATCACAAACTGTTGATATATAATTACAACAATAAGAAAGTCAGTTAATGTAACTTACACTTGATCTAAATAAGCAGGTAATCACAATTAGTTGCTCCTATGAAGGATTAGAAATAATGATGTGAAGATTACCTAAACAGAACGGAGTATGGTAGACTGTTGAAAGATGATTCCATGCAGTATCAATAAATGAAAATATAAAATTTTATAGACACTTTTATTAAACAGTTACCACCATAACAATACATAAGAATTACTATGTTAAAGGAACAAAAATATAAACAGTTCCTAATCATCATGATGGGCTACCTAATTATTTTTTTAAAATGTAAGAACCGTCCTCCTGCTGTACAAAGTTGAAAAACAAGTGGCACAAACAAGCAGTATTAAAATGGAATCCAGCATTACAAAGAAAGAAGATTAAAAGAAGTAGAAAGAAAACTAAGGAGTGCAAGCATCAAGAACATAATTTTACACAGTCACTGCCCGGGGAAGAAATCCCTGCCACCCTTAAAGCCAGGAAAAAAATCAAGCACTAAGGAAAAAGTTGAGGAATCACACGGACAAAATCCAGGAGAGAAGTTCATTTACAACTACATTTCATACCCAGGTCTCTTTACTGTTTTTGAAGGCAGCAGTTTGAGATAAGATTTATGTTCCTATGTCAAAGTATAAGAATAAAAAAAAAAATGTTTACATCAAACAGTCAATAATTGCAAAGTTTGTGCTCAACAATGCTGTCCCTTGCTTAGCAGTAAAGCCTTGTGAGGTCTAACTATGACACAGGAGCTTAATTAATTGACCATTCTACCAGGTACCTCCAACCAACTTTGAAGACAGGGGACAGCTAAATATAGAAAATTTTATTACAATTTTAGGAATACAATTACAGCACATTGGTAGCTAACTGCAGAGGACCCCCGGAACTGCTTACAGTGCAATATAAAAACACAGTCCCAGTTTATAACCTACTCTTGCCTTTTCCTTTTCTGTTAAAACAACCTGCCAATAGTAATAGCAGGGAGAAAAAAAATCAATAAGGCATGTTTTCTATCTGCACCACAGTGATCATAGGCTGGAGCAAGATTTGAAAGTAGGTCACTGCATTTGTAAGACTTTCACTTGGTTTTTGGTACAATATAAGTGCAATAAGCTTGTGGACTAAGTTTTCTGAGTTATGCTCAGAGGCTGGATACTGACTGG
>NW_010135950.1:693-24430 GCF_000699245.1 Pterocles gutturalis | reverse complement strand
TTCTCCCTTATAAATACAGAAAAGATACATTAAATGTTTTCCAAAAGCCCCGTGGGTGGCTGAGCATCCTCAATTCTGATTTAGTTGACAGCACACTACACTTCACAGATTTGGCAATGAGGAGCCAAAGCTAAGCAGAAAGCATTAGATATTCAGAGTTTTCTTCTGTACCCTCACAGGTCTTTTTCACCTGTATGCCTAACTATCAACTGCTGTTGGTTACCTGTTTAGTTCAGTGAACCTACTGAAGATCTCAGTAATGGTACCGTCCTTATTTGCTTGCCTTAATACAACCATCCTGAGGAGTGCTGCCAGGATGTTAATGATATGCCTGTTGAGCATTAGGTTTTCCATAAAGATTATGTGAATTTAAGAAAGGAGATATGTTTTTCAGTTTTCTGGATATGTTGCTAAACTGTTGTCCTGGTTTCAGCTGGGACAGAGTTAACTTTCTTCATAGTAGCTACTAAGAGGCTGTGTTTTGAGTTTGTGCCAAGAAGGCTGATAACATACTGATGTTTATAGCTACTGCCAGGACAGCCAAGGACTTTGCAGCTTCTCTGCTGTGCCAGTGTCTGCAGGTACAGGAGACACTGGGAGGGAGCACAGCCCCAGTTACTAGCCAAGGATTTGATCTTAGATTTAGGATTGAGACCCAAATTGGCCAGTGGTCTATTCCATATCATGCATGTCATGCCCAGTATATAGATGAGGCTCTGTCCAGAAGTTCACTCTCTCTCTGGGTCACCCCTCTTTCAGGGCCATCTCACTCTCTTAGTCAGGCCTCAGACTCTCGGACACTTGGGCTTTTATCTCTTTTTTGGGCTTGTGGTTTTGGGACTCTCTCTGCTCTGGAATCATTACCTGGGAATGGGCTGAGCCAGGGTCATTTGGTGGTGAGCAGTTTCACAGTGTATCACTCATTTGTATATTTGCATATATATATTTATTGTTGTTATTATAAATTTTCAATTTAATTGTATTTTAGTTACTAAATTGTTCTTACCTCAATCCATGAGCCTCTTTTCCCTTTACCCCTTTACATCTCTCCACCATCCCCAGGAAACCTGTTGCATGGTGTTTGACTGCCATACAGTTTTAAACCACCACAACTGTAAACTTAACATTGTAAATGACTTTTTTTTCTTGAAAAAACAACATATTAGAGACTGGTTTTGTGACCTCTCATAAGGCACAGTCCAGGAATACTTCAGGTGAGACTCAAGAGTATACTTCACTGCTTCCTTTTCAGCAGTCTAAGCCTTCCAGAGGGAAGCTAAAATTTCATAATCTGGGGTTTTCAATTCAAAAAATAAATATTCTACTAACATTTGTAGCTCAGTAATACAGGCTACACAACAAAGAGCAAAGAGCCAGATTTTCTTCTCATTTGTGCTGGCTAATCTAGAAATAAGACTATTCAACAAGTGACACTGGCTAAAAAATGGTACAAATGAGCAGTCAGTCAAGTCAATAATTAGAATAGCAAGTCTAGCATGAATTTTCACCACTAAAATCTTTTGCTGTTGTGGATATAACTTTGCTGACTCTGTTCATCAGTCACTCAGTAGTAAATGATTATTTTGAAAGAGGAATTCTGCAGCTTTATAGATCCTGTTCTGCTGTAAATAACCGGGCAGCTTTCAGAGCCAGCATGGCTCTGTCTGCCTTGCAGGAGTTCCATGTCTTCGGGCTTAGATAGGTTTGGCTCTTTACCAGTTCTTACACAATTCAGAAGGTGTGCAGTGAGCTCCTTCAGAGCCGGGTTGATGGTAAAAGGTGACAGAAGAGCACTGACTGGCCACATGATTACTGCCCATCAGTAGCTCATTCCCCACCAGTTGTGAAATGGCTCCTGTAGTTTTCCCACAGTTTCTCAAGCTACCCATCTATATAGGTCAAACAGAGAACCTAAATATTACCTAGTGAATATAATAATCCTGATCCTATGTCCTCCTTCTACCCTGTGTTTTGCACTGTCTTATCCTTCCAAACAATGAGTAATCTCATGCAGGGAACCTCTGCAGGGACAAGGCTATTGTCTCACATACTCCTGTGCTCAGAACTGCTCCTGCTGCTCTTCACCTGCAAGCTGAGTCAGGAATTGCCCCTTTAGTGAACAAGAGAAGCATGTAAGTCCTTTGGAAACTTGCAATCACAATGCAGGCATCATTATACAAACAGATCAAGTCTCAAAACCCATTTACTGAGGCTCTGCCTTAAAAGCGGTGACAGAAAATTTGCACCCAAAGCGGCAGGGGAAAAAAATAAAAAGTAAACAAGCAAATATTTGTCATTTTCACCTTCAAAATATCGTAACACAATTCAGAACTGAAAGCAAGAGCCTCCTACTTCTGAGTGTAATTAATTACTCCCTGCCCCTAGATTACAATGTTCTTACCTCATATTTATACTGTTAGATATGCACTATGAGGGAAAGATGCAAGACACGAAAATAGGACTCTGCAACAAAGACAAATCTCACTTTTGTGGAATATTATTCCAAGCAAATGACAAAAGTTATTCCAGACAAGGGAGCATATACCATTCAAAAATGATTTAAAAAACCCTGTTCACATGAAGTTGGAAAGTATAACTGTAAAGTGAAAAGACAGCAAATAACTTGTGGGTTGAAACAGCTTGAAAGTTAATTCCAGTAAATCAATGAGCTTCTTGGAGGGCCCTTCAATGTGATCTTCAGTAATTAATGGAACATGTTACAACCATGTTCCCGAGTATACCATCAGGAATAAAGTTGTGCATAATAATGGGCAACAGGCAACACAAATTTTATGTGGTGTTTCTCTGTAGCTGTTCCTGGAAAACTTTCGTTTTGCAGACTAGCTTGAACATGTTCAGATGTTTTCACATACTAGGAGTAATCCTTTAACATGCTAAATCTCTTACAAAGATGTGGAGCACTGTCAGCTCTCCTGGCCTCAATTTAAGGACACCAGTAGTATGCAAGATAAGGTCCTTTGCAGATAAGCCAGAACAATCAGAGTAATTTCCAACTGCATACGAGAGTTTTAGTTGTGGGACTTGGGTGTAAGAAGTCAGAGGCCTTGGTTTGAACTCCAGCCCTAGTTTCATTTCCCAAATGATCACTGAATAAGAGAAATACGTTGCTGTACTCCAAGTCTGTCATAGAATGCACACCCATTGGATGAGGCTCCCCCAGAGAGACTCGAAACAGTAGAGGGCAATATGCACTGACAAGCAGAAATTTTTGTAAATTGTGTAATGAACACTGATCTAAGCTTCCTCCCACTGGCACATTAGGAGACGAATACATCATCTGTACAGTTTTCAGCATAAGACAGGAAAGAACCACTTGCACAAAAAGCTGTTCCTACCTTCTGTTTGAGCTCACTGGTTTCATTGATGAAACAATCTCTCTCTTTCTCCAATTGGTAAATAATCTTTCTTTGTTTCTGAGCTTCATTCTTATAATTTTGGATTTCGTCTTCCAAGTTTTTCTTCGACTGTTCATGGAGCTTCACCAAATTTATCTGCTTTTGAGTGGTACTGGTAGCCTTGACCAAGTTCTACAGGTAACACAAAATAATGACTCTTGAGCTGAAAAGGCAACACTGTCACCACTATGACAAAAACATGCCATCATTGATATTGGAGTTCTCAATGCTATTACCCCTTATCTAATTTGTTCAGCTGAAATACTTGAGCCTCAAATCTGATTTTTAAAAAAATCTCTAACAGATCTGATAAATAGTGCTTTTTCTGTTTTGAAGCTAAACCACTAGTGTCTGCAATACAAAAAAAAAAAAAAAAAAGGTAGGATTGTTCACAAGTGGATATAACTAATGGCTGGAAAAACCTTACCAGCTTTAAGGCATTTAGACTGTAAAGCATGCCAATAGCCACTAAAATAAATAATAAAGCCAAATACCCTTCCTTGTCATGTCCTAACTAGCGAGTTCAAACTGTAAATTAACAAAACTTGGTTTAAAATTATGCATAAGGATTAAACAGAAAACACCAAGATTTCATCTTTACAAAATAAGCTTTCTGGTCCTCCTTTGAAATTTTCCCTATACAAAGCAG
Organism: Pterocles gutturalis; assembly: GCF_000699245.1. Taxonomy (NCBI): domain Eukaryota; kingdom Metazoa; phylum Chordata; class Aves; order Pterocliformes; family Pteroclidae; genus Pterocles; species Pterocles gutturalis. Next base: position 20,365 of record NW_010135950.1, on the reverse strand, counting down.
ATATTTGTTACCTGCCAAATCTGAGCCTCTGCTAGAGTTCAGACACAGGACAGTGAATCTATACCAAGTAAAGCACCTCAGAAATCAGCCTTTAGCATTGAATTTACTGGATTACACTTAGGAATGCCCATAAACATGAGATGCTATCCTGCAGTACAAGAACTTTGGGCTGATGGAAAATGATCAGTATGAGAAATGGACCTAAAAGCAAAGATTAGTTTTAACACAGCCTGCCCAGCTGCTACATGGTGCATCAACATTTTGGTTTGGTTTTTTACTAGCAAAGACTTAATTTGCCTAAATTAATGTTAAACTGTGTATGCTACTGAGTGTAAAAGCACAGATGTAATGAACCCTTTGGATATCAAACAATGGGTTTGCAATAAAGGTGAACACATGTAGCATTTTTTAACACCCTGATAGTTTATATGTTAAAACTTAAAAAACTTTTGTCTGTTTATGGGTACTAATCCTATTTCAATGCACAGAAAAGAAGCAGTGTAAGCATTCGCTTAAGGAAATCTGAATGGTTTACTTAATGTTATTTATTCTACAACATTTCTGTGTCACTGTGAGTGTTTAAACTACAGACATTTCATTCTCAAGTAATGAGATTTGTTTCAGTATTACCCATGCAAGCTCACCTTGCTTAGCATATCCCTCTCCCTCATGAGCCCATCTATAGCTTTCTTGTCAATCTCCGCCTGCTTTTTGGCAGCTTCCAACTCTAGAGAAAAGGAAGAAAGAGAATAAAACCTGGGTTCAAACTGTACAGCTGCTAAAAGTGCAGAAACAACTTAGGGGACTTTTTAAAAAGCCTTAACATTAGATAACAGTTCAATTATCTGTGACCCGGTTTTGCAACCTCAGGTATCAGCTAATGATGGTAATACTTACTTGGGTACTTAGAAGAACTCAGAAGAACTCAGGCACAGTAGTTAATGGTATGGGGACTTACTGTATTTGGGTGTTCAAACCAAGACACCACAAAGAAGTTGTATTTTCAGAAATCATGGAGTGCACTGAAAAACAGAGCCTTTTGAAGCTTCAGTGTATGCATCCAAAAACTGAGGCACTTTCAAAAACAGGGACTTTCAGAATCATTCTAACCACTCTATGTGAAATTCAGTTCTGCTTTGAAGCAGTGAGATTCTACTGGCTTCAGTGTAATTAAAACTATTTGTTATGGGTCAAGATTAACACTGGACATATACTATTTAACATATATTAAAAACTGAGAAGTGTTTTCATTATATTTTAAAATTAATTAAAACCTGCTATACTAACACTGCAATTCAGGAAATTCAGTACATTGTAGTGCTCAGATATGTCAACTACTGCAAGAAGACATATTAGTAGCCATCCTCAGGCATTCCAGCACAGATCAGAATTTCCTAAGTCCCTCTCTCCTTTCCAGTACAGAGCATGACCTTAAGCAGTACTAGCAAAACGCTTGTGGGAAAGCTTTTCCACCCTAACAGAGATTCATGAAAAGCAGATGTGACTTTCCATAAACACAGTTATATGGAAGGATTTGTATCTCATACATGCTATCTCTTCAGGACACAAGCTAGAAACAATGGAGAGCAGGGGGAGGCATTTATGACAGTATATATCAATTTGAACTAGATGAAGTTTCTGGCAGAGGGTTTTTTCTGCCCCTAAAAGTGAAGTCACATCAGCTAAAATGTTTTGCCAAATTCAAAACATTTGTTTAGCAAAAAAAAAAAAAAAAATTAAACTGTTTTCTGAAAATCACTTTGAAAAGGTGTCGATTTTTATTTCAAAGCAAATTTTACTTTTAATTTTATTTGTACTTTAAAGTAAAAAAAAAAAAAAGTGGTTTTAAATGCTCAAAAATACCCCAAAAGTTGGTTTTAAAGTTAAACAAAATATTTTGTTAGACCCAAAGCATTTTCTTCCAAAATTACCATTTAGCAAAATTGTTAAAAGCTCCTTCTTAAAGTTTTCCAGATCTGCTACCAAGTCAAAGTCAATACTTGGCCAGATCTAGTATACACACTGACCACTGAAGTCCTAAACATACCAGAACTAGGTTTATTGCCTCGCTTGCACATATTCATTTCCAGGATGTAACTATTCAGCAGAATAAAAGCAAGAAAATAGTGTGTCCTAATCATATCTGATTTCAGTAAGCTCTGAGATTGCTTCTGTTTCACAGGTCAGTGCAGGAGCAATGGAGGTGCATTGGGGCTGACTCTCTATGTGACATGGCACAAATTGTCACACCATAAAGTTCAGTTATGTGTGTTGTATTTTTACCCCACATATGCTACATGATGAAAATTCAGTAACCGTACAAGGTTTTTAGAACACTGCTGTAGATTCCAACTGCCATTTCTACAGTCTCATACTAGACACTAAAGGAGAATGATCCTAACAGGAGGATGTACCCTGAATGAATAAATTATCAATCAGAAGACAGATCCATCCATAATTTTGGCACCTACCTCTCTCCAGTGCAGATATTTGATTTCTTAGGGTGTTTCTCTCACGTCCTGCCTCAACTTTTTGCTCCTCTGCAACACACAGCTTATTCTGGAGAACATCTCTTACTTTGTTCAGCTTTGAAATTTCAAGGCGCATCTGAGTCACTTCATCATCTCTGGCCTACAGAACAGTAACAAGGAAAGGGGAGATAAAGTATCACAGAAAGAAAATGCCTCTGTACTTGGTATATACTTATTCCATGAAATGCAGGAAGCAAAGGTATAAGTGCTGTGGGTCTCCTGAGAGAAGATAATTAGCTAATTGAACAATATTAGAAATAATTTAAACAAAGACAGCTAGGGCAACAAAAAGGATAATCAAATCTTGTGCTTTAGGGCTGAAGATGATCAATAAAGAAACCCCAGCTGCAAATCTTACACCACACCAATTAGTCCTGCAGATTAAACACAGGCAGCTCTAATTTCCTTTGAAGTATTAGGGACAGTGACAGTGATGAGAAAGATATCTGTACTGTAGTCTGGTTGCATGTCCCTAATAGCAGGTATCTGTTATTCCTATCTCTTCTATAACCTATGGCTTTAAAGAAAAAGCAAAATGCAGAGTTCATCTCATTTGCTATGCAATCAGAGGAGAAAATAATAAATCAAAACACTGCATAAAGATTAAGGAACTGGTTACCAGGAAACACAACCAATAATGACATTTCCCTTTAAGAAGTAAATATAACTCCCTCAATATAACTCAGTGCTACTGTTAGGTTTTACAGCCATCACAGACTTCAGTGTTCCACTTATCGCCTCAGATACTCATTCTCTAACATAGTGAATCCTGCTATGCAAGTGTCCTCTGGGAGGATGTAAGTCTCCTCAATTCCTACTGACAATAACTTTCAAGAGGTTTATGAACACTTTCACACTTCGGGTGACCCAACACCAGAGTAGAGGCACTCAACACACCACAGAATGAAACTGCAAGCACAGTGCTTACAAAAAGGGCATCTCAGATCACGACTGGGGCTCTTAGAAGCTTTAGCAATTGGCTTAATTAGCAACTGGGCAATATCTTCTATTTTTTTGTTGTCAGAAGTCCATGTGCATGACTCTACAAGTTCCATCAACTTTTCTTGAAGTTAGGATAAAAAATCTTAAATTCAAAATCCTCCCTTTGACACTCTAGAGCCCCCAAAGTAAGTCACAGTAGAACACAATTGTTTGTAAAGTTTTAAACAATTATGGCAGTGCTCGAAGTAATGAAAAAAAAAACAGACAACCTGGAAAAGACATAATTTTTTTTCTCAAATAGGTAATAAAAATATCCTCCAGTCTGTCTAACAGAATACAACAGAAAACAAGCTCCTACCATACAGCCCATTAAGGATCCAAATCAGAATCTTCTGTGTTACGTTAGTTACAAGCTGAGCTTTTCATCTGCCGGTGGTTAGTTTTTTATCATTCTGACTAACAGTTCCCATTTTTTGTTTTTTAAAAAGGCTCTATTGGCAAACAATTTTTTTATTTAGGTGAATTGGTTATACTTGAGTAAACCTTGATAAGATAATGATTTTCTATCTGAATTTTCTAATGTTCAGTGTTTTGACCCCAATGAGGATACAAAATGCAAGATACAGTAGGTGGAGTAATAACATCTAACTCTTATACATTACCCTTCATCACAAATGCTCTCAAAGTACCCTAAAAAGCATAGGCAGAAATCATTTAATCCTTTCCCAACTGAAACTCACCTGCTTCTGAGTGGTACAAACAACTACTAAACAATGTAAAGTCAAGCAAGAAAAATGTTTAGATCAGAAAGTAAACACCATCTTGGTTACTTATATTTAACTTTCCCAGCTGATACTGTGGAAGGAAAATGTTAGTGTTGGAAGCAACTCCCTTCAGTGGAAGCTATCCAGAACACTGTCATTATAATTTATTAACATTTTTAAATGGGTTTTGGCAACATTCTGATTATGTTAATCACTGTAAGAAAGAAAGTCATTGCTCTTATCTGAAGACCTCACAACTGAAAAAAGACTTTATGCTTGTCAAAAGTACCATGCATCCTTTATGAACACAATGTGTTGAGCATTTTGATTTATGTGGTTTATGAAACACAGCTCCTCCAGCAGGACAGGTGCTGCACTGTCAGGTGATACAGTTGGAGACTGTACCATGGTACTGCCACAGAAAGAATGGCATCCAGTGAAAACTCCTCAGTTTTCCCTCAAAACTACCCATAGGGAGCTATCAGTACAAGAACTGAGGTCATCCCTGTCCCAGATGGTACAACTGCTGTCACAGTGACATGGCTGATAGAACGCATGCACCTTCTGGTACTTACTTTCAGTTCTGCTGTCTTCTGCTGAATGTCCCGCATCACCTCTTCAAGCATCACACTATGCTGTTCGCGCTCTTGCATGAGCTTATTATTTTTCGTCTGAAATTCCTCAAGTTCCTTACCAGCTCTTTCATTCAAGATCTATTAGATTAAAGAACAATCCTGTTAATTTTTTAAAATCTCATTACAGTATCTACATATACATGAAGACAGAACCTTCTGTCTCCCCAAGAGATAAAAGCTGCCACAGATTGTTATCTGTTTAAAAACCACTCTTCATTGCTGATGAAATTACTAATGTGAAATAATATACATGTTCATATTGACTAGGGGAATTGATAATTTCTAATGAATAACACAGCCAGTGAATTTTTTTTTTTTTTCTGGGATCTTAGCAGGTCTCTCTTGCAGGTGTTAGATAAACATTTTACTTCTTGTTAGGCATTTGGCAAGCATCACGTAACACAACAATTTGCCACATATAATTACTGAAAATGAGCATGCGATTCAAATTACTTTAATCAGCAGAGGGCAAGGGAGCTCTGCTTCTTAGCAAGCAAATCCTACATTAATATGCTGATAACATTTCTCTGGGTACATGGTTTGCTGAGACCAGGACACAACCATTTTCCTCTCTGATTTGTCTTCAGTCAGAAGCCCAGAACAGCAGTTTCATGGTTTCTGTGGAAAACATATACTTCAGTACTGGAGCCAGTCTTTTTTTCTGTTTGATGGGATTTCCCCTAAAAGATATTACTCCATAAGTGAGGAAATAATCACCATATTGTTCACTTCTGATGAAGTAAACTGATGAAGTCAATATGTACTATGCCCTTAACAAACACTAAAGGAAGAGAAGTGGAATATCTCTTCTGAAGATATGCAGAAGCAAAGGCAATGTAAAAACATGGAATACTGTTTCTTGTGTTGCAAATGTCAGCAAAACACTGTGTTTCCAGCAACTCGTTATTAGGACTTGGACATTGGTGGGATGAAGCCTATAGTAGCTGTATCAAACCATCTTCACTGTCATGCAAACAAAGATATTTTATTAGAAATTTAATTTATATTAGCAATAAGAGCAGGCGTCTCAGCCAGCTACAAATCAGTTGAGAAACAACCCAATGACATTGCAATAGCTCAGTCACCTTCTCTTGCAGATATCTACTCTGACTCTTGTACAAGTTGGATAGCCTGTGTTTTGGACAGACTTTTTGCAAAAGACAAGGCAGGGGCTCCACAGACACTTTCAAGTCAGCACAGGCAAAAAAGCCAGTGCAGGAATCTGGTTAATTAGCATAGACACAGCACTTCATGTGAACTATTGGTTTCCAGGATAGTTTGGACAATTGAATGCCCCTAAAATCTGCACTTAGGTTGAAATGGACTACAGAAAGGAGGAAGAAGAATAGAACAGAACTAGGAATTGTAGATACTTTATTCTATTTAAAAACAGTGTGAATGTCTTGACAGATCACGGAGCTGCCCTCAAAAGCTGCATCAAATTAATAAAATAATCAAGTCTTCTCTCTATCTCTTTATGTGAAGCATTTTACTAGGACTCTATGCTGACAAAAAATTGTCACAGACCTCTACCTTCACAAATTCAGGGACCTGAAGGGAAGAAAAAGCCATAAAAGATATAAATTTACAAGAAACACACAACTCCCAAAGAAGTTTCCCTTGAGGTAGGACTGTTTTACAGTGATGAGATCTCCCCTGCCATTTACTGAAATTGCTTCCCTGAGAGTTTCTCAAAGTCAGGGGAAATGGACTGAAAACCTGAAAATTCAAACACTTGCAGAACACTGTTAGGACATTTCCAGATAAAGTTTTTAGAAACAGTTTGGGGGAAATCAGTAAAAAAGGTTTATGAAGACAGTTCTCTGCCCCTTCACAGAAACTATTCCGCAAGCTTGAGAAGTAGATAAAAATTACTGTGACAGAGAAGAAAGAAGGGGTTGAAGGTAAAATGACTTTACCAATGCCACTACAGTGAATCAGTGGCAAAACTGGCAATGCACATCAGAAATCCAACCTGGCAGTCTCCTGTTACTATCATTAGATCACCCATGCTCTTCATGGGCTCTGTCTCATTTGCTGTGATCTTTTCAAGATGACCTCTAGCAATATAATTGCAATTCACTACTGACTTCTGTGAGGAAATCTATCTGAAATCTGTCAGCAAGCTTTACATATTTATTTATTAGTAAAATAATATTTATATAAAATAAATATTAATTAAAATTTATTTACTTAAAATAATCTCCCTCCTTCTCCCTTCAGGAATATACATTTTCTTCTTATTTTGACATCTGACCATAACGTTAGACCAGGTGAATACAATGTGCCATATACCCTACCTTCTGCTCTTTTAGATGCTGTTCCATTTTCAGTTGTTCCTCTTTGTTCCTCTGTATATGTTGCTGTAAATTCTTGATCTCAGCTTGCTTGTTATCCATCTCAGCTAGAAGATTTTTCAGCTCCTTCTCCATTTTTTCCTTCTTTCGAGCCTCTCGTGATGCCTCATTCTGATGTAGCTGGATTTCTTGCTGAAGCTATAATAACAGAGAAGAAGAAAGTTTAAGTTCTGCTGCCTTTTATTCAGGAAAACAAGACCTCTCACCTCTCCTTCTGCTATGCTTGATTTTGAAAACAAAAGCTTCCATACTACTGTACCCACATGGAATATGCAAGATCTTCTCAGAAGTAAATATGTTCTCTAGTGGCTGAACCAAATATTTTGCATGAGAGAACCTATTTACTGATGACAAGAACTTGTTAAGCACCAGACAGTTCACCCACACAGAAGGGCCTGATACAGTTCAGACATAAAAGCATTCCTCTGGAGATGCAGTGGCACAAATGTGTTTTCATTTGTAAGTTACTGCTGCTGGTAGGGACTCAGATGCAGACCAATATGATCATGCTGTAGCCATTTATTATGCCTCGATTATACGTTTTATACAGAGCTCATGTAAATTTGGCAATTACTAATTGGAGACAAGGATTTTAAAATCCTAAAGACAAAGATAGTATTGCCTAACTTTGGTCCTGGGAACAGGACCCTCAACATTACCTAATCCTGCTGATTGTTTACCTTCAGTTCCTCCTTATCTCACTCACATTCTGTACAATTGCTTTCTTTCTCATCCCTTGCAGGTGTTATTTTCTCCTGTAGTAGAAATCAACTACATGAGGACCTTCTTCTAAAAAAGGTTCTGACAAACATGAGTATTTTTCTCTTAAGAAGATTCTTACAAACATAAGTATTTTTCTTCTAAGAAGGTTCCCATAAACATAAGTATTTTTCTTCTAAAAAGGTTTCCCGCAAGTTACTTGTAAAGTAGTACTTTCTGAATGTAGCGTTTAAAGTAATTTGGGCCTGATGTTGTATTGCAAGGACTTTTATTTTGGTTTTCTGTATCACCAGCAGAAACACTTATTACACTGATATCAAAGGAAACAGAGAGATGTCAGACCAGTGTTCATTTTCACAACTGCTTGCAATCAGTCTGCTCTCAAAGTGACCTGGGGGAACTTCAAAAGAGAACTTTTCTTTCATACATAATAGACTGTCTTGTGACTTCTTTTCTCTCCCTCCCCAAAAATGTGATGGAGCAGAATCAGCAGAGAGGAGACACAGGGGAGTGATGCACATGGAAATATTCAGTTCAGACAGGGACCAGCTATTGAAAGATGTTCTTCACTTAGAGATTCTTCTCCCTCTGAGCTCACAGATGAGAAGCTGACTGGGTCTTCAACAGGATCTTCAAAAAGACATTGTCATTTAAGCAGTCTGAAGTGGAGAATAAGTTCATACTGGGAGAACGGGAGGTGGTTACAAATGCTGTAACAATCCAGAAACTTCAAGGGCTGATAAAGCGAGTATCAGAAGATTAAGGCTGGCAAGATTCAATGAGTTTTGACAGGAGTTTCAATCCTCTCTCTTTTCTCCCATGCCCACAATGCTGTCAGAAAAGCAAAGATTTATATTCTCTTTTAATACATTCCCTACCATCTGCTTTAGAAACAGAAATGAGTTCTGTGCATGAAACCTAGGTTGATCACTACTTTCCTATTTGTGATTAATAAAAAACTGTAAGCTAAATGCCGCTTCCATTTCTTCTCTGTTCTTTGTTTAAGTGTTCTGTTCTGCTTTTCCCTTTCTCCTGTTGTCTTGCTCCAGCCCCTATTTATATTCTGCTTTAAATTCTTTTATTTCTCATTATTATGTCTTTATATTTTGAGGTATCAGAGTTCTGTGTCCTATCTTCCATCGTTTTCTACTTTCTCTCCATGCAGTGGGTATCCTATTGATCCTGTTTTCTGTATCTCTAGCTGCTATACACATTTAAAGGAAGCTATACATATTGATCAGTAAAGAAGAAGTGTCTACTGAGATGGTCAGAAAAACAAGGAACCTAACTTAAAGAGGAGACAAAAGAAGTAGAGCTCATATGGAATGTGACTGCTCTCCACAGACAGTGGTGGGGTGAAAAATTATTTAAGCTGAAAAACAGTAGGCACGAATCAGTGTGAAGAAGAAAGTAGGCGGTCTCTAACCATTAGAAAAGTGATGTTCTGGAAAACCTTCCCATAAGCAGCAGGGAAGAAAATGGTCTAATTAACTTTTAAGTCAGAACTTGTCATATTCTTAAAAATGATAGTGCAGAATCATATGATAACCACTGCCATCAGCAAGGGACCTAGGATCTCCATTCCAGGTCTATGTCCTAAGTGGTTCTTTGGAGGCATAAGGATTTACAGTGCAGAAGAAGAAACTCTGAAAGTTTCAAAGTAAGAAACTATGAAAGTATGAAAGATAACTACAATTCAGGCAAAGGAACCTTGACCTCCTTCAGGCTATTGGGAAGCAATGGAATCAGCTCGTACGTGACAATACACTTGGCAAAGGACATAGCCTAGTAGAGAAAAATATAAAAATCATTCACAACAGACTCCTTTCTGAGCACTCTTGAAAATGTTTGAGATGTGAAAGAACAGGTAGTTGCATACTAGTCAATGGAGATCAACTCCAAGAGCGGAGAATGATTCAGGACAAAGCCTAAAATCACCACCTGCGATCTGTACAGACCTGCATAATGGATTGTTCTGCCTCTGTTTTTGCCCTCTCTGCATCCTGCTGCTGCTCTGTGGCTTGGGTTAGACTTTGACGTAACTTCACGACCTCTGACAAGAGCTGGTCTCGCTCCTTTGTTGTCTCTTCTTTCTGTTTTAGCAAATCCCGGATACTGGAAGCAAGGAAATAATAGTCAAGCAGTGTCACAGACCCTTTCTGTTCTTTCTCCTATGCCACAGCAAGATCTTTTGTGAGAAATAGGAGTTTAAAAGTAATTTGCTTCATTTTAAGCTCCTCTTTGATTAAGGCTCTTGGTCAGTTGAATCATACGCTCTGTCTACTATGATCATAGTCACCATCAACATAGGAAGTTAGCTTAAAAGCTAACCTAGTCCAATAAATCACTCCTTGTTACATCACATCGGTCTGAACCTTCAGTTTCCCAAAAAGGTACAGGGAACAAAATTCCTTCTTCTCTGCTCATTGCAAAATTACTCCAGGACCAAAAAAGTTTCAATATTGTAACCAGTGTCTCTGCAGCTTGTGTGACCAGGCACCTAACTAGGTTACTTCTTACAGTCATTTCATGTAAGAATGAAACAGACTCCCTGCTTGGACACATTTACAATCTGAAAGAAAGTCCAAGCAGTGTGGGTTCAAGCTCAACCTCAAAAACTAGCCTTACAGTTCTAAAAGATTATAGGCTTTTCAGCCATATAAGGGCTGAAAACCTGTAGAGGAGTTCTCTCGTCCAATGGCCTTGTTACTGGACAGAATATTTAGGCATGGAACTGGAGGGCTGTAAACAGGGAAATTTAAGAGGAAATTGTAAGGAGACAGGTCTCAGCCGCCTGGGCAGCAGCTGGAAATGGCAAAAGTGAGGTCTTGGCAAAATAATGGCTCCTGGCTCTTGCACGAAAACACAAAAAGCAGCCAGAGAGCTGCCTTTACAGAGAGTCATACTAGGGAAAGGCTTAATGACCAAGCTTTTAGATCCAAGGAAACCTGTTACACAGGTCCAGAACATTTCAGTGCCAAGAGGTGAAGAAGTGTATTTCTCACGTATCCAGGTGGTTTACTTGCTAGCACATTCCTTGCAGGGGAAACGTTTGAGCACACTGAAGGCCTTGATCACAGATGTTCATGCATTGTTCATGCAGCCTAGATACACAGCGCATGGGGAGATGAGCATGCCCCATGCATATCCTGAATGCATAATATAAATAAATACCTTTATACCATGTGAAAATTTCAAGCCAGAACCAGCTGGGCCAACCATCAGCAATCATCTTGACAGAAAGTGCACAGGTCATAGGGTCAACGCACTCAATCTCAACTTTGAGTTTACACTTAACGTTACAGCACAAGCACAGTCTGAGGACCTGATATTACAAATACTAGCTTTTGGAGGGCTTTTGAGCCACTCCTGAGGATCCTTATTATTTGCACACTGCAGCAGCTAGAGGCTCCACCTCAGACTAGGTCCCTCTATGCTAGTGGCTGCGTAAGTGTTCAGTGAAAAAAATCATAATCTTGAAAATGTATAAACATAAAACACAAGCAAGAATGCAGACAGTGATAAAGCCTTATAACAAAGCTGGGAACAGAACAGAAATCAAGTCTCCCGCTTCCTTGACTTATCTGCTTGACCCTGCTGCCATCATATATTAAAATGTTGACAGGTTCCTATTCTCAAAGACAGAGTATGTTGAAATGCTAGTCAGATAAAACAATATAACAGATACTGGAAAGTGCATGATATTGATTTTGATTTGATCTCTCAGCTTACTACAATGCTGAATTAACTCACACACAGCCCGATTCTGTACGTGCTCATCGCATAAACACATAGACCAATAAATGTGCACTCATGAGAAAAATAAAAGGCAGAAAAGACATCTCTCTCTGATTTACAGTGTCTTTGTAGTGTCTAAATGGCTAAAAAAGGTGTAAAATGATAGAAAATCAGATCAGGCTTTTCCCCTCCCTGGGGAAATCTTACTTGTACTCCTGTCCCAGGGACAATCCAGATTCTTGCTCCACTAAATTATTTAGACGCGCAATTTCCTCCTGCAGTGAATTAATCGTTTCCTTTGCTTTTTGTTCCTTTTCATGGGCTGTATCCACCATTTTCCAGGCCTTTTCAATCTCCTAGGAACAAAATGTAGAAGAATTACACAAATTAAAGTGAGTTGAAAATTAACAACAAACTAAAAATTAATTTCCTTGCATTTTGGTTAATTAAGAAAATAGTTATTATGCCTTTTCATGGTTAGATTCACAACAGGTTTCTTCACCAGTTGTCTTTTCTTTTGGACAAGGACATAGCAAATATTTTGAGCCATTCAGGTTTTCTCAATTTACACCACAAAAGCTCTAGTATATTTTATTTAACACATAGATCTGAAAACTATCAAACCTCACTCTATGAGGTTTTTGTTGTGTGAGTCCCACTAATATCTAAAAATTTACTGAAAATTCAGTGCCCACAAAGGTACCATCTACTGAAATAGCTCACTTATGTTTGTAAAAATCTTATTAGCTGTTATGACAATGAAAATCCAATTTGATTTGGATCAGAAAAAGATGTTACTCTGGGCTTTTCTCCCTCTTTGTTCACTTTCATCTGTGAGGACCTAATGTATTTTGATTTTAACTATATATTCAGGCAAGCCACAATGCTCATGCTAAATTTCAGCACATGGAATTACTTTAGTGAAAGACTCATGTGCCTCTCACAAGCCCCCTGTTTGATATCCACGAACAGGACAGGGGAGAGGGCTTCACTTCATTTTCTAACTTCCTCTGTATCTCTCTCCCTTGAATCAGATCCTTAAGAATTGCACAGCAGGCTTATTCCTTGTCTGGTTCCTATCAGTTCCTACCAAGCTCCTAACAGTTCTGGAATCCTGTGCTAAAAAAAATGCATAGATTCAGAAAATGACTGGACTGGAAGAAAACTTTCTGAAGACTCGGTAAATAATGAAGACACTACTTTTGACACTAGAAGTCCCTGAGCTGCAAATCACAGAATGCTGTCCTCTCTCTCATCCTCTTTTCTCAGACGATTCCTGGTGGAGTTCTGGACTTGATGGACTTGTGCAGATTTAAACTTTAAGTCTGGCAGTGCAACTCCACATTAGCTCTAGGGTCTCCCCAAGCAAAGCTAGACAGAAGCATCATTACATCAGGCCATAATATCCCTGTCAATTCCTACTTGCATCACATGAAAATGGAACAGGGAAAAAAAAATTTTAAAACACTCCACCATGAAGAGTATCAAATAGGTGAATTTCAATTAAATTGTTTACAGCAGTTATTTATTGAAATTAACATCTCTGGTTCTAAAAAAAACCCCTATTTAATACTAAACTAACAATTATGACATCTGTCTTATGGTATACTGTTATTATATTTATGGAACTATTTTAAATCAAGCAAATGCAGTACTTAGCAGCTTACTGCCTAAATTAAAAACTCAAGCTATCAAAATATCAGAAGTAACAAGCTACCAGAATGTGCCAAAAAGTTGACACAAAATATAACATCGGTAGCCTCTTCAAACTGGAGAGGGAATACATTTTCATTTTATTTATTCAACTAGTCCAGCATATCCACATTTGAGAAATCAGCTGGAGGTTAAAGATCAGGCACGCTTGCTCTTCTGTTTTTTCCCCAGCCTATTATTGATAAAGAGTTAAACAGTGGCCTTTACTTGTTCAGAAATTCTGAAAGAGATTATAGTCAAGTAAATTCACTACCTACAAACATTTTTTTCATTACTTAATAAATTACCTAGCTAAAAATTTAGTTTGAAAAATGTGTTTTTCACGCATGTATCAAGCATATTTAAACAGTTTTAAATATTAAAGTCAATTGTTACATTTTATACATTTTGAGTTCTAAATTCTATTCAAATGCAGCACTCATCACACATAAAGTATTAAGTATAATCTAGTAAATAATAAATTTTTCATTCATCACTATCTTACATAAAAATGTTCAGTTATGAAATTTAAATAAATGCATGCTAGACTGAAATAATGGTATGAAGACATTGTGTATCATCTTGACTGTCAGAGAAGCATAAAATACAGCTGTAAATAAACATGTTTCAGATTTGCCAACCAATAAGAGTCGACCAACCTTTCTCTAGAAAAATGCAAATGGAAAATAAGATTAAAGCTGATTACTTAAATCAAAACTTCCTGCTGGCTGATTAGACTGTGATTAAAATTGGTGAATTCAATCATCACGATTGGAGTTTTAGGGGATAGAACTGGTGAATAAAATCAATATTGCCTCTGAGAGGTCTTACTGGCTTCAGTGAGTATTTTGTTCTGGTGAGTATTCGCAAAAGTGCTCCTCTGAAGTCAATGAGGTCATTCAGATAAGCTGTGATTTCAGATCACCTTAAACTGTGCTTTTTGAACTGAATCTTGCTTTCAACGTGTGAGAACAATTTTATTGAACTTGTATTGATAAAAACAATTTTCATGAATAAGGTTAGCAGGCACAGATGATGGCCTCATTAATAAGCAAAATCTAAATAAGAATTTGCTACAGACTTCAACATCAGCAAAACTGAGCTTCATTGTAGTTGTTTCTTTGTTGTGTCTTTTACTTTGAACAGTGGATCAACAGATTGCTTCCTTTAAATTCAAAAGCAAAGAGGAGGAAATTTTTCACAGTGGAAGCTTTCAATGAAAAAATATTCACATTATTACTCAGTGGCGAGGGGAACTGAAATAATGCAGAGTATGCCAGCATCACTGGGTAATTGCAGTACATGGTTAGGTAGGTAACATGCGTTGCAGTTTGTTGTATAATTGGATGGAAGTACATTGGATGTTTGCAGTTAGAATAATTCAAAATTTTTTGTACAAGTACTGGAACTCAGGAAATTGTGAAGCAGAATTCATAAAGTATGACTGCCTTACTTTATTTACATTAAATACCCCAAAAGATCACACCAGTTTCACTGCTCAGAAAAAGAATTGCTGAAATGCTTTCTTAATATATTGGATTGAAAAAGTACATTGGAAATTGAAAACTTGGTAATTCCAAGCAGGGCTGTACAAGCTCCTATAAATTCCCCTTCTAGTGTTCTTCCAGTGCAGCCTTGTGGATCAGTATCCCTATCAATGAAAAACAGAATTATATTCACTCAGTCTTCAGCTGGCACTTTGCTCCTTTGATATGACTACAAACAGCAGACTATTATGTACAGTTTATTAAAACTACAAATCAGTGCACTGAACAGCCACCACAGAGTTAATAGCTATTGATTATTATTGACCTGGGTCCTACCAGACACTGATGTGTGTAGTTAACCCTTGCCCCTAAATAAATCCTACTGATTACAGCGAGACTTCACATGGAGAAAAAATTTGCTTCTACAACTTTTATTTCTATATGAAACAATGACTTGGAAGAGGAAGGCTGTACACCTGTTACCCTGATGACCCATCAAGTCACCAAGATTTAGGGCCTTAATTTGAAGCAACTATACCACTTTTACAGGAACAACCCCACCAGGATTCCCCTATCTTTTGTAAATAATGAAACCGTGGAACAGATTGTTTGTATAATTCAGCAGTAAAGAACATAATCTTTGCTATTTTAGCAGTTGAACTTTCCTCATCGCTTGCCTTGGGCACTTGTGAAACACGTTTATTGAATGTTTGTAAAACTGTAGTGAAATACTACAGCTGCAATGGAACTTCCCTTCAGAAAGGAGAATAACATGAAATACGAAGGGTGTATCAAACAAAACTCCAAAACATGACACGAACATTTTAAAAAATATCCAACTAATTTCTGAACATTTAAGGGTAAGATTAATTCTCATAACCAAACCAAAAAAGTATCAGTGCTGTTTACTTGGCCCGCAGCACACCGCTAGAATTGAAATGTCACATGCTGTGCATTGCACATCATTTCTAATAGGACCATATTGTCAAGCAGCTTTTTCACTACAAAATCTCTTAGCCAGTTCAATAGTAGGTGGTATTGTTAAGCCATACCTTGCCTGAGCTTTAAATTAGCTGCTGAAATTGGAAAGGCTCTTATTTTTCCAACTCTTCTGCTCCTCAGTTTTATGACATTACTATGACAATGACTCCTCAGACTGGGAACATCTTGAAGGTTTGCCTCTGCTGCTGTTCACACTCAAGAGTATTGCCATGTCATAGCAGAAAGAAAATGATAAGGATCTTTGCAGTTCCTGACACCCACCTACCAGGTTTTGATTAGCAGCAGTGAAAATCAACAAGATTTTCTATGCAGTTTTCCTCCTTGAGGATGCTTTGAGCAGCACCACGGGCTTGCAAGCTGCAGCCATAGGATGACAGCACTGCTATTTACATTTACTCTGAGTGTATTTTCTTCCTAATTCTAAGGAAAAGAAACTTCATTTCAAATAACTTCTATTTTTGTAGTGCTCATAGATCATTCTGGATTGTTACACTGAATTTATTTTACTGGAACAAAACATTTCATTGTAAGGCATGGAGATTTCTCAACTAAACGCTAAATTAAAGCCTAGGTCCACAGCCTAAGCTTTTAAACCCCCAGAAGGAAAAAAGTTCAGAATAACAGTCTTCTGATCATTTGTCAGCCTTAGGTTTCTGGTAGTCAAACCTCACTGTAAGGCTAAAAACATTGACTGCTTTTAGCAAGTCAAGCACTTTGATTTGACAGAGTTCAAATCAATAATAACAAAGAACACATCAGAGTAAATTGGTAAAATTACACTAAAATGCTATATAGGATTCCTTTTCAAAAACACTGTGAAACATTTATATATACCAGTTGATGACACTTTCCTGGTCTACAATCCGTATTTCAGCAAGTAAGTAGATTTATGTTCTGGCAACAGTTAACATCCAAGCAGCACTTCAAAAATATTAATGAATCCAGCGTCAAAATCTATATGTTAAGTTGAAATTGTGCTATTTTAGTGAGGGAAAGCTTAAGCAAAAACCATTAGTGAGTACTTGAAAGCTGCAAATAAACATCGAATTTGACTGGGACTAGTAAAAATACCAGGCTAAAGAAATAAAGCAACTGGCAGCAAAGCAGAGAATCATAGAATCATAGAATCATAGAATGGCCTGGGTTGAAAAGGACCACAGTGATCATCTAGTTTCAACCCCCCTGCCATATGCAGGGCTGCCTCACTAAACCAGGCTGCTCAGAGCCACATCCAGACCGGCCTTGAATGCATCCAGGGATGGGGCATCCATGACCTCCCTGGGCAACCTGTTCCAGTGTGCCACTACCCTTTGGGTGAAAAACTTTCTCCTAATCTCTAACCTAAACCTCCCCTGTCTTAGTTTAAAACCATTCCCCCTTGTCCTATCACTATCCACCCTCGTAAACAGTCGCTCCCCCTCCTGTTTATATGTTCCTTTCAAGTACAGGAAGGCCGCAATGAGGTCTCCCCGGAGCCTACTCTTCTCCAAGCTAAACAAGCCCAGTTCCCTCAACCTTTCCTCATAGGAGAGGTGCTCCAGCCCTCTGATCATCTTAGTGGCCCTCCTCTGCACCCGCTCCAAGAGCTCCACGTCCTTCCTGTGCTGGGGGCCCCAGGCCTGGACACAGTACTCCAGATGGGGCCTCACAAGAGCCGAGTAGAGGGGCACAATCACCTCCCTCTCCCTGCTGGCCACCCTTTTTTTAATGCAGCCCAAAACACAGTTGGCTTTGCCGCCTGCAAGCAGGCACTGCCGGCTCAGAGGGTAAAGAACTGGAGATGCCAGCTCTACAGTTAGCCCTCCAGCGAGTTCTCTACATAAAATAAAGTGTTCCTGTAGATGCTTTTCACATTACCATGGTTTTCCTTAACAATTTACATATCATATTTAATTATATTCAAAACTTTACCGTCTTCAATGATGATATAGTCCCCCGATCATCTTTAGAAAGCTTTGTGAGTGCAGCTACTTTAGATGAATTCGCCACAAGCTCAGCATTCAGCTCCCTGCATTTCTCCATGAGACGCTTTTCATTTTCATGAGACTTCTTCAAAACAGCATGGAGCTTCTCGTATTCTATTCGGAATTTTTCCAGAGTTTTATCTCCCTTAAGTAGATTGATGACATCTTGGAAGTCTTTTTGCAGTGTCTCATATGCACTTTCTTCTAGATATGGTCTGCCAGACTTTTCCTGAATTGAATGAAATGAGATAGATAATCAACAAACAGGAGGAATTCAACATCTCATTTATGACCCCAGAATATAAAAAAGCAATATACTGGGTGTGTAACAGCTACTAAGAAATCATGATAAAATTTTCTGAAATAACAATTCTCTTGCTAGTATATGATATGCACATTGCAGGCTATTTTTCAAACAGATCTCCCCCAATTTTACTGAAATAACCTGTGCTTTAACAGTCAGAGTTCCTGTAATTGCGCACCACAACTACTTTAAAGATAAGTCTATAAAATATCATCATTGTGATGGTGTTTAAATAATACACCAACTATGCAAAAATCCCAGTATTTTAGCCTCAGTTCTTCCCAGTTCTCTACACCCTAAAGTCTGATTAGTTTAAACTTTTTATGCAGATAGCATGAGCAAATCTCTTGCAGATAATCGTGTCCAAAAATTCCAGTAATGCCAATGCAAGCCAATCCTACCTCTGCTGGAAACTCTACAGTTAAACCTTTCACAGGGGATATTTTCAATCTAGCTCAGTTCTGATGCCAGATTTTGACAGCTCTGTCGCTGGACACCAAGTTACACTAATATTTTTCAAAACAGCTTAAAACAAGCCTCCATTATAGCCTTCAACAGAACAAAATCATACCAAGTGGAGGCAGCATGGCCACTTCTCCGCAGTTAGGCTGATCTGCTAAGCAGCACAATAAATCAGCCCACAGGATGTTCGGTGCTGTCACAGATACATTGCTTCCATTACTCAAGCTTGCTCAAAACTATCTGTAACATTTCTACACTGCAATCTGAAGTCAAGGTATATCCTCATAAGGTAGACTCATTTTCATAGGAAGACAGCTCTCCTGTTAGCGCTGGCCAAGGACGTATGGTGAGCCGCCCTCCCAGAGGAGAGGCAATGAGACACAGCTCCCACAACCTTAAAAATTTGCCCTTGTATCTCCTCCCCAAACCAATAAATTGCTGTTTCAAAAACAGTTAACGCCCTACTCACCATTTGAACCCAAACAGTTTAAAGGTGAGAATTTTCAAAATGCTAAAAAAAAAAAAAATTCTGAGAGGAAAACAACATGTTTTGTTTGTTTCATTGGGTTTTTTTGGGGTAGGGCGGGGGGGAGTACCTAAGTTCACCCTGCCTGGAAAACCTGAAATTAAAAGGGTCAAAACAGACCCTTATGACTTGAAAGAAAGGCTGCGCTACGCACCAAGGCAGAAGCATCGGCTCCAAATCCCCCTCCTTGCCACGGCTCTGATTTGAGAGTTTTTTCTCTGTCAGATTTCAATGAGAGAACAGCAAAGGCAACTCCTGTCTCCGGGGCATGGCCAAAGTTTGGTCATAAGCCCTTCAAACCTGCTCTGGCGCTCACGGAAATGAATTTGGGTTTCGTCTTGTGTCACCGTTGTCTCCAACGTCAAACCTTCAGTTTTCGTCAGTCAAAAGGGCAAACAGAATCATAGAATGGCCTGGGTTGAAAAGGACCATAGTGATCATCTAGTTTCAACCCCCCTGCTGTGGGGCAGGGTTGCCAACCACTAGAGCAGGCTGCCCAGGGCCCCCTCCAGCCTGGGCTTGAACACCTCCAGGGATGGGGCAGACCC
>NW_010135950.1:0-451 GCF_000699245.1 Pterocles gutturalis | reverse complement strand
AGGAGAGGTGCTCCAGCCCTCTGATCATCTTAGTGGCCCTCCTCTGCACCTGCTCCAAGAGCCCCACATCTTTCTTGTGATCTGGTTTACACTGGTGATCATAAATAGAGCTAAATGAAGAGCAGTAACGGCACATGGGGAGTGGGGGGATCATATCGACCACGTTAAAAGTAGCAGGTGTGCTGAAAATGTCAGTGTTGTTACCGCTGATGTACCCGTAGACTAACTGCTCCTACTTCCAACTCGGGACCTAACCGAGCTCTGCTCACAGAAGCAACTCCACACATAAACACGGCATATAGACACAGAGGTTATATGGATGGTGTTGTTGGGCTTATTCTGAGGCACAGCATTCATCCTGTACAAAAAACAAGGGGAACGGAGGGCGAGGGGACGCTCACCTCAGCCATGCTGCCGGCGGGCTGGTGGGGGCAGGGCCCGGGCCGGGGGT
>NW_010135949.1:0-2109 GCF_000699245.1 Pterocles gutturalis | reverse complement strand
GGAACCCCCTACACTGAGTGAGGTGGGGGTCCAGGGACAAGGGGGTGACACAGTGGCTGCAGGAGCAGGAGGTGTCCTCTGTCCCCCAGGAGAGGTGACAGTGGCCCTGAATGCAGGACAGGCCACCATCGTGCAGGGGACATACCTTGAGCCAAGCCAAGGCCAGGAGAGGGGGTCTGGGGCCAAATGTCCCCCACCCCACGGGCTGCGCAGGGACATCCCTGCCCCACAGCTCAGGAGGTGATGGCCGAGCAGGTCACGGTGACATCCCCAGCACCAGTCATGGGGACAGCAGATTCTCAATGGCACCAACGAATGACATGACCAAAGCAGACACGATGGTGCATCATGGTGGCCCCAAGACCCATCGTGGTGTCCCCCTCCCTGGATCGGACCCCAAAGCAGAGGGGTCACAGCAATGACTTGGTCCCAGACCCATTTGGGGGACTCACGGCAGAGCCAGGGACAGGTTCTGGAGGCGAGGAGACATCTCCAGCACCCAGAGTCGTCTGGATTGCAGACTCACAGGATGGTTTGGGTGGGAAGGGACCTTCCAGACCATTGAGTCCCATGGGCAGGGACACCTCCCACTAGCCCAGGTTGCCCAAAGCCTCATCCAGCCTGGCCTTGAACCCCTCCAGGGATGGGGCATCCGCAGCTGCTTGGGCAACCTGGGCCAGGGTCTCCCCATCTTTTCTGGAGTTCTGCCCCCGAGAAGTTCTGCCAGAAGGTCTCCCCAGAGCCTTCTCTTCTCCCGGCTGCACACCCCCAACTCTCTCAGCCTGTCCTCGCACAGGAGCTGCTCCAGCCTCGCACCATCTCCGTGGCCTCCTCTGGCCCCGCTCCAGTTCCAGGGTGTGTGTGACACTGGTGGGACCCCACCGTGCCCGTCCCCTCGTCCCCATGTCCCCCAGTCACAGCATTTCAGACCAGGTCACAGTGACCAGTTGGCCAACCCCAACGTCTTGTCCTGTTGGGATGGGCAGGAGCCCACGATGGATCTCGGCTGGATCAGCTCCTGGATGCTGCCACCATTGTCCTCGAAGATGGAGCCACGCTGCAGAGGTGACACCACGGCAGTCACCGAATTCTCCCAATATCCATCCTGCAGCATGGCTCTGGTGGAAGCCCAACACTTTGGGGTGACCCACCAGCACATGCGACCTCCCTGGAGAAGAGCAGGACAGAGGGAGGTTCCAATGCTCTGAGCATAATGAAGATTTTTTTCATTGTTCTTATTTAAAAAAAAGCATCCCTAACGGCGTGTCCAGCATCCACCACGATCTCCTCTGAAACATCCCGGAAAACTCAGCCCCGGGATCTTGGCGAGGATGCTGGAGGACGGGACTCAAACACGGGGCTGCAGCGGGAGAAGCACGGTGACACCGGGATCGGCACTAGGATCCTCGCCCCGCGGTGCCGGGCTGGGGGGGGCACGACGGGCGATTCCGGGACCGACAGCTCATCCGCTTCTTGCCCAGAGGACAAAACGAAAAGTTTTTCAAGCATAGAAAAGCCAGGAGGTGCCAGAGCATTTGTTTTATATATATTTGTACGTATATATAGAGAGATATTTATATAGATATAGATAGAAGCGGGTTCTTCTTCTCTGGTGTAAAAATTCAAAATACAGTTTTTACTATTAACAATCCCAAGTGTAAATGTACAAATTTTTTTTACTGCTACGCAAAAAAGAAAAAAAAACCCAAATAAAAAGAAACACACAGAGCAAGAGAAAATAATAAAAAAAAAACAAAAGAAGTTTTTTTTTAGCTGGGCTCCGGAAAGCCCCTGGGGGACCCGACCGCAAGGCAGAGACCACACCGGGATCCAACCCGCTGGCGCCAGACCGGCAAACTTTTTATTTCTCCTTTTAAAAACCATCGCATCCGCCTCACGGGGGGCGAGGAGGGAAGGGGACAGGGCTGGAGGTGGGGGATTCCCTTCCTCTCCCTCGTCTGCGCATCCCCGCGTCCTGGCCAGAGGATTCCCTGTGGCGGGGGGCCGGTGGGGGTCCGGCGGCCACCCTGGGCAGGGGTCCAGAACCAAAGGCAAGCGTCACGCAGTAGTTGGCGGGTCTGCAGCCCGCTCCTGGCGTCCGGGCGAGGC
>NW_010135948.1:902-1328 GCF_000699245.1 Pterocles gutturalis | reverse complement strand
CCACGAGCCACCCCACACACCTTCCTGAGACCACCGCAGAGCTGGGTGGCCGCTAGGCTGCCTCCGTCCCGCTCCCCTCTCGCCGCCCGGGCCCCACCTTGTTGGCTCCGAACTGCACCCGCGCCTTCCCCTTCACCAGCGTGGCGCTGATCTGCATGATCACCGACTCGATGGAGTAGGCGCTGCTCCAGCCCTGCGGGACGCAGCCAACACGGTCAGGACCCCCGCCCAGGCGCCACGGGGGGTCCTGAGCCTGGGTCGCAGAGCCGCGCCGGGCAGGATTTGGCTCCCGTCAGGAACGCAGAGGACGGGAGAGCCCAGCCCCGCACCCACCTGTTTGGTGAGCAGCTCCATGCAGATGGCTCCGCCGCCCAGAACGTACCTGGGGGAGGAATCGGGGAAAGTTTCGGTGAGAAACGGACATGG
>NW_010135948.1:421-870 GCF_000699245.1 Pterocles gutturalis | reverse complement strand
AGCCGTGTCCTCAGGAAAAATCTCAGATGGAAAAATAATCCAAAAAAATTCTCTATGCTTCCCAGGAGAGCGACTGGTAACTCGTGCCAGGGAGATGACGTGACTGCGCGGCACCGGGGTGAATTCCCGGTGAAAACGCGGCGCTGGCGACCTCGGTGAGCAGAGACAAAAGGTCACTTACCCCCCTGACAGCACCGGGGACACGACCCTCACGAACGGTGGATCAAAAGGAAAGTTATCCTGAGGGGAGAGAAGCAAGAAGCCGCTGAGGAAGGTCTGACGGCTCCTGGAAGCTGGTGGGATTTGGGGAGGGGGTGCGGGGAGCCTCACTTTAAAGGAGAAGTTGAGGAGGATGAAATCGGTTCCTTCCTTCTCCTTGAGGATCTGGAGATCGTTGTGCAAAGCGCTATCCTCGTCAACCCTGCCGGAGGAGAAAAACCCGCCGAGTC
>NW_010135948.1:0-368 GCF_000699245.1 Pterocles gutturalis | reverse complement strand
GGGGGGCAGCAGTCGAGGTCCCGCTGCCAACGGCCCCGACCCCAGATGCGGCACCTACTTGAGGAGTTTGACGTTCCAATCGTACAGGCTGTCGTTCACGAGTTCAACTGCATAGTATCCTGCAAGAAGGGACGAGGCGCGTCACCAGGGGGGCTGAGCCACCACCACCCCCATTTCCACCCCCCTCAGCCCCTCAGAAGAACCCCAGCCCGGCCCAGACCCCTGGAAAGCAGCGCTCAGGCGCAACGGCCGACCCCAGGGCAGCCACCTCCCTCCAACTGCTCCATCCCCGTTCCCCGGGGCTCAGGAAAGGGGCAGGAGCACCCTCGGAG
The DNA here is from genome assembly GCF_000699245.1 of Pterocles gutturalis. Classification (NCBI taxonomy): domain Eukaryota; kingdom Metazoa; phylum Chordata; class Aves; order Pterocliformes; family Pteroclidae; genus Pterocles; species Pterocles gutturalis. The sequence goes on along the minus strand of NW_010135948.1, from coordinate 36 downwards.
CCAGAAAATCCCCGCTCCCCACATCCCCCAGCGCTG
>NW_010135947.1:124806-134261 GCF_000699245.1 Pterocles gutturalis | reverse complement strand
TTCTGTGATTCTGTGATTCTGTGATTTCCGTTTCTTTCTACTCCTCTTTTTTCACATTAAAAAAAAATCTAAATAGAAATTGCACAGTTACAGAATCAGGATGAATGTGAAGTAGCTCTCTAATTGCATATTCGTGAATGATGTACCAGTAGCAATATATTAGCTCCTAATAATATCTAAGGTTGTGTAGATGCAATTGCCTGAAGAACAGCAGTGATACTACTGGTGGTACCCAATCTGTAAAGTTTGGGAAGCTCTGCTTCAATCAGTATGGGATCCAGAATCAAGAAACCAGAAAGAAACGTGGGCCTCTGATGGCCATTCTAGGGGGAAGAATGTCCAACGCATACAGTCACCAGTGTAAATAAACAGATAATTTGCTCACATGTATCAAGAAAAAAGGAAAAGTATACCCAAAACCAGTGAGGTACTGCCTGCTCTTAAGAAAAGACAAACTCCATTGATAAGTTTGCACTCTTTTGGCTCACAGTACTAATCTCAGAAAGAAAAGTAACCTATAATCATGATAGAATGACTCATATTATTTTATGAGAGTTTTTGCTAAAATCTTTAAGGGCTTTGCTAGCCTCTCATAGTTCAAATGTCTCTATATTTAAAGAAGTACCAGCAGAAGTGTCTCTGCACCAGCTCCATATTTATTTTATTTATATGGGATCCAAAATGCATTACACTAGCAACCAAGCTGGCAAAGACAATAGCAGTAAACTGTAATGTGGTATTCTTTAAGTAGTAAAAATTAAGTGGCAACCATAAAATATATGCCATGCTATGCAGTGGACAGTACAGTCATACTGAAAACTTCTAGCAAGCAGTTTTGTGGTTTTTTTTTTAGTTTTCCGCATTATATTGGCTGTCTTTCATACATCTAAATACTACTGTTGGGTTTAAAAATGGCACAACCTCTGTTGTCAATAAGAATGCAAATCTGTGTTTAAAAACTCCATGAATGTCATACTTCAAAGAATCCTTTTCCAAGAGTTTGTGGCAAAATCCCTTTTTTATGAACTCTAAAGAAGATGTGGAGGCAAGGGGCAGGAAATGAAATCAAGTAGGATATAATAGAGTATCTGAGATTTATCTGTTTCCTTAGGCACACACTGAGAACAGCAAGGTTGCTAAATTGGAGTTATATGGAAAAATCTTTCTGATATTTGTCCTATTAGAAAGAGTTCACCAAAACATTATTTTAAGCAGCTTGTCAAACACTGATTTCAAGCTCCCAGGGTGGATTAAATAAATCAGTTCAATAAGGATCTTTTTATATAGCTGAACTTTTTTCTGTAAGTTTGAAGTGACCATTCTAGGAAGTATCTTCTTCATTCATGAACAGTTAGAATAGGAATAATTCATAAATTATTGAGGATTTAAACAATTTCTAAAATACATAGCCTAATATTAAACAAAATGTTCAAGTACCTCTTCTGAATTTGATTTTGGTTACAGCATAAACTGGTTTTTGAGCAAGTTAAATTAACTAATGGAACATTTGTTCTTAAGAATATCACATACAATTGTAGTGTTATTAATCTAATCCATCTGTCCTCAAATAAAACACGAAACAATTCCCCCAAGGTTTTCTCAGCACCCATATGACACTGTCTGATTTCAGTGAAATTTCTCTATTCTTTTTTAGAGGAGTTCTTTCAAAAATGTCTAGCTATCTTTGCCCTCACGTGGAGACTCATTTCTAAGTTACAAAACAAGCAGACTGACATGAATTTAGCAGAAATAGGAAATACTACGAAGACATCAAATCACACTATAATCCCACCTATGCATTTAAGCACAACCTCCATAAAGTCAAACTTTCAGAAAATATACATGCTGTTATACTGTAGAGATACTTTGCCTCCCACTACTAACTAGTATTCATGCTCTTGTATTAAGATTATTTGACATTTAAGGTTGCATACAAAATTTAAAACAGCAACCAAACCTCAAATAAATACGAAAGGTCCAATCTCAATTATACTTTTGTAGGGTCTTCTTTAGAGGTCTAAGGAAAGCTTGCAAATGATCAAGTATTCCTATGACATTACAGAAATTTTATATAATCTTAACATCTTATTGGAGCCAGTTGAATAAACATAAATCATAATAACTAGTCAAGAACAAAGTTTACTCTTCTTCCTTCAATAAAAAATCCTATCATACCATTTGTAATATAAACAAATTTAGTTTTTCAGGTTTGGTTTGTTCAGATGTTAAAAAGAAAAGCTGCAAAATTACATTATATGGGGCATAGTAGTATCGATTTTCAAATGAAGGCAGTGCCCAAGTTCAGCCTGCATGACCAACTCTGCAAACGCTGAACGTTTTGGAAGGTTCTTGATAATCAGGAGCTACCAAGTTCTTAGAGACTACCTATTATGGAAAGTCTGGGCTGCCTCAAATTTAACATTGTCAAATTTAAAAATCAACAGGCCTGTCTTAATAAAAACTATTTTGTCAGTTTTACCCTAAAGCTGTCAAAGTTCTGTAACTCACTAGCAGGTGTTAAATTTTGTTCTCGTACAATGTATATCACAGATTAGGATTTAACTGGAAAGAACAAAGAAATAAAATCTTTCTCCTGTAACGTTATTACACTGGTGGAATCTTCTGGATATTGATGCTTTGTATATCTTCCACAGTAAAGCAAAATAGTGACATCGATCTCTGGATTCATGTACGTCCTTTAAAAAAACAACACCTTTATGCATATAAATAACCATTTATTAAACAAACAACACGTACTGAAGCAAAGAAAGATACCAGAATTATGCTCATGAGGCTGCCTGCTATGGTATATAACTTTCAAACTATCTTGTAATCCCGTAATATATTATCTATATGTTCCATTTTCCTGAAGTTATCTTCATAATCAAGAAGCTATCACAAGTATCATGGGCATTGGAACTATTTTTAATTTTCATTTAAAGAGCAATTAAAGAAAGACAATGGATACACAAGATAATAAAGTAAGTGATTAGCAGCATGCAAACGACATAGGCTTAATGATAATACCCTGTTCTATTCTCCAAAGGGCTTGTCCAGAGAAACCCTTCCTACATGTGTTGTGCAGCTAATGTGCCTCAGCCAACAATTACAACATTGCTGACACCATTAACCACTGAAACAACATCACTTCATGAAATCCTTGTTGTCTCATTAAAATGCAAAGGGTCAGGTAATTTACCAGCATTGTGTGTCTACTTTTGTTGTGGGTAATCAGCAAGCATCACCCAGCATGGACTCCTACTGGGAAATAGTGAAACTGTGAAATTTTAAAAACAATTTTTTTTAATTTGATGGGAATTTGAAATATTCGCAATTACAACCTCAACACAGCTTTGTATTCAAGGGGCCATGAAATACAGACCTTTTAGACTAAACTTCAAATTTTAAAAAATTTACTCTTGTATAATTTGATCTAGATATGCATCTCCTTCTGCAAGTAATTTTTAAAAAATACAGAGAAAGAGAAGCAAAACACCTTACAGTTTCTTAAAGACTTAAAAACCAAATGGTTTCTTCAAAAAGACTTTTTTAAAAGTTAAAACACAGAGAGTGGTGTAGTACATTCTAATACCCATCTTCTCTAGCTTCTTGCTAAGTGAAGTCCCATATCATCATTTAAAGCAACCTTGGTAACATCACAATTGGCTCACATCTTGTCAGGGAGCAGAATAGTCTCTTATTCTTTAAATGGAAGTTTTGGAACATAAAACACATTCCAATAAAACTGAACAGAAAATTATGAATTCATTAAACTACTTTGGTATCTTGTGCTATATATAATATTTATATTCCTACTACTGTAAAATATGCTTTAATATCTTTAGGCAACTATAAGGACTTAAATATTTATAAAATGGCTAAAGATAAAGTATAGCTCCCTTATTCCTACATACAGATGATGTAAGGCATGCAATCAAAGACAATAACACTTCCAACCCATTTGTCATCTTAAAGGAGCCTTTCAACTTCAGATCCCTTGTGTGCAATCTACATAAGAGTTGTTGCCTACATAGGCAACTCCAGAGGAGTTTGCTCCTTAAAAACTACCAAGAGTGCTATACTTCACATAAAACAGGGTTTTCTGAAAATGGAGACAAAACTATAAATTTGCAGGCAAAACAGCTCCAAGTGGGGCTTCAAAATACTGCTGTATTTATCTCTGGGACATCTGGGAACAGGAAGCATTTTGATTTAATATTTCATAACACAGAGGCAATTGCTTCCTTGCCTGGTGTATAATTAATGCTCATAAAAAGAGCATTTTTTTTTATTTCTCAGCATCAGAAACACACAAAATAGTACACCTTCATAATAGGGGGTTTGCTTTCAAGATGTTGAACAGCAAATAATAATAAAATAGTCACCATGAATTTATAACAGTCTTGGGATGGTTAAATATATTTATTGGTTAAGTGTGAAATCACATGCTGCACTGTACTCTCTACATCCTTTGCTCAGTTTTATCTTTCTCTGGCTGAAGCAGAAGGTGTCTTGAAAGCAGAGATATTGTGCCAAAGAAATGTACCTCTCCAACCATTCCCCAACACATTTTTAGTTTATAAGCAACAGAATTGAAAACCCCTTTTCTTAATAGTTTTTCTCTCTTTCTAGGAAAACTCTGAGAGAGACGACAAACGATTCTCTGCGTGTCCAAGTTCCAACAGCTAACGTTAATGTCCAGCTGCAAGGAAAATACAAGAAATGCAAACGGTGCTGGGTGGGAACTTTTCTGTCAAGGGATTCTTGTGAAGGCTGGAAGGCTAGCAAGGCCCTCACATAGATGGCTTCTATAGATGGCACAGGAAACAAAGTTAAGGGAACAGCCTCTCTTCCACCCAGACTCTTTAGTATATTTAAGTCCAAATCTTGCAAAGACTTCGCCATAATCTAACTTTACACAGGTGGATAGTTTCATTGAAGTCAGAGAGATTTATTAACCTGTACAACATTAAGCACATAAGTTTTGTAACAAGCAAGGCATCAGATTGTAAACTTGCCAGGGCAAAGGCCATATTTTATTCTTGTATATATCAGGACTATGACAAGCTCTTAATCCTATCTAGAGCTCCAGTGTGCTACCATAAAATAAATAACAGCTATCAGCTGATCCATCTGGCTCAGCAGGATAAGAAATTATGTGCATGTTACAAAAAGGTAATACTGAGTTATTTATCACAGTGACCTAATCTTCAAAAATTGGATTTTTTTTTGTGAGAAAATGGTGATGTGGGATATGTGCTGGGAAGATAGGATACCCTTATCTCATTTTTCAGTTATTAACTTAATTACTTAGGATGGTCAGCCTTTGTTTTGAAAAATAATAACAAAACTGAACAACAACAAACATTTCAAAATTCGGTTAGTTAAACCATAACCAACCAACTAGAAAATTTTGTTAATTGGATTATTGTTTTTGTAATTCACAAGAACCGATGCTAGCAAAAATATAAGGAGCATTTGGAAACACACAGCATAGAAACATCCTTAACCAGGTATGACCCCTACACTAAACTATCAATCCTGATAAACTAATAACCCAGATGTCAATGCCAAATACTTGCCATTTTTGCAACTGTGACTGGAAGGATTGATATTGTCTAGGAGAAAAATTTTCAAAACATCTATGTGATTTAGGAAATCATGAGCTATCTTTAAGTATAACAAGCATTCTCTAGCCTAAATTACATTGATCTGCAAAGACACACAGGAATCTAAGTGCTTAAAAGATTAAAGTTAGTGCCATACCTCACTTTGACACTAGAAAAAATTACCCCAAATCTTTCACTTTTTGCCAGCACTATTCAGTTACATATTTTTTTAATATTACATCTACATTTAATATTCTACATTTACTTATATGCTTAAGGAGGTAAAGTAACTCCATAAACTCAGGAATTATTTAGCTGGCTTAAGTAGAGTTTTATTTTCTGTATTTGAAAGTAAAACTCTTTATTTTTAGATTTTTATGTAGTATAACAAATTAAACATAGGAAACAGTGCTGGAGTTGCCACAGAATATGCCACAGAATACTGAATTCTGTAACAGCCTAAAAAGTAACTGCATCTATGATTATCAAACCCTACATTCTGAAAGCTTGACTTAAAAACTTTATCTCATGACTATAAAATAAGAGAAATAAGATTCAACATTCACCAAAAACCCCTCCTTCAGGAATAAAACTATTGTATGGAACTCATAAGAAACACCTTTGAAGGCCCTACACTACAGTTATCTCTGAAAGTGACACAATTTTCTCTCATTTCCAATCCTGATAATACTATCGTTCTCTCTCTTTTACTAATATTTCAGAGATAAAACAATCAAGAATTACTGATTGGTAGAGGTGAAAAAGAATATATTGCCTGCAAACACAATGGAATGTAGATCTCAAGTTTGTTTTAAAAGGAAATTCTTGCAGCAGATTGTGAGACTAAGGAAGTCCATCAAAAACTCTAATAATTTAAGAATTAATCAACAGATTGTGAAAAAAAATCTAATGAAACTCAGTGGCTAACAGCTTCTGTCCTTTCAATCCAAGTTTAAGCCAGCTCCAACAAAAAATGATGTTGAAGCCAAAAGTGAGTTTTAAAAGAACTGGATCAAATGAAACTAAACTTGCACACAGTTATTTTAGCTTGTGTAATCTGTTGCACTTGAAAGTCAGAGTGTAAAATTCTGAGTATGTTTACTTGATTTTATAGGATTTTCCCCAGAAGAATCCTACTGTGATGTATGAGATATATTACCCAGGAGTTCAACCCCTTTCTTTTTCTCTCTTTATTCTTTCTTGTTGGAGGATCTATTACAAGAACTGTAAATGGAGGCCTTAAAAGGATCTCTCATGTGTTGAAATAATGTTCCTGCGGAAAATTCTCTTAAGTTGAAGTCATTCAGAAAACAGCTGCAATGCTACTATTCTGAAATACATCCTCCCTGCTGTACTGTGATCTGTCTTGTAATGTCCATAGAAAAAATGTTACTATACAGCCTCCCTTTTCTGCACTTTAGACCTGCTTGAAACCATAAGATCACTTTTCTTTATTGTTTAATAAGGGTTTTTAAATGAAATGTGTTGCTTTTATTATATAGGACTCAAAATAAGATCTAAATCACTATCCAATAAAATAAAATTATTGGGTTGGATATCTAAAGTTAACACCCAGAGGCTACTCTGGGTACAGTATTTATAAATCTCTAAACAGTTAAGTATAATTGTCTTTCTGTTTTTTTGGGAAGAAAGCCAAACAGCAATTTTAGTTACAACTGAAGAAAAATATTTTGAGTTGGGTCCTCTTCATCTGGTGGGTAAAACAACAAGTAGAATTCCCATAATGTAAGACTCTGAAACAAAATACAACAAACATGAAAAAATAAATGGGAACTGTCAATAGATGCTAGTGTTGAAGAAGAAAGGATGGAAAGGTCAACAGAATGAGGGAAAGGAGAATTATTGGAACTCTCCCAACATAAGTGCCAAGGCAGAGCCCATCTCCGACTCAATCTTCCTGGGTGCTTTGGAAAAAATTATGGCTAGGGAGCACAAAAGCAGAAGATGTATCTAATATTCTTTGGTCTTCTCTCCAGAATACTTCTTGATAAAACAATCTCACTTTGTATTTGAGGGAACAGAATGAGAATCAGGAAGGATCAAGGGACAATAAAAACAAGTCTTCAGTACCTGAGGGTGACCTTTTTGCTCCATCATGAACATAACTCTTTACTAACCTTTCTAGGAAGACAGTCAACATCTGTAAGAGGAACAGCAAGACAAAAACAGGACTTCCTTCATCACAAATAAGACATCTGACTGAGTTTATGAGGCACTTTGTGAAGACATGGGACAAGGCTCTACAGCACTTTGCATCTCACATGCTGAGATATCTTAATGAAAGCAAGAGTTTGCTGCAGCTTCCATGGGATATACTTTGGCCTTTCTGTCATTGGAATCTAAATCTCCCAAAGGCAAAAGCTTCCCTGATGATTTCCAAAAGCTGTTTTTCAAGACTTTAGAGTCTGCACCCCTAACTTCTAACAAGTCTAAGGAGTTGCCCAGTCATCTTTGAAAAATTCAATACAGACAGCCATAAGAATGCTTTCAGCATGAGAGCTTTCAACAACTGAGGTCCAATTTGAAAGAATTTCTTGTTCTTTTCAAGTAGAATTGCATGTTTTATGGAAAGGAGACTAGCAAATCCTTCCAAAACAGCTTGTATGATTTTTCTTCTAAGGCAGGCTTCTTCACAGTTCTGTGTAGTCATGCATTTAGTCATATGTTGCTAGACAGCTGATGATGAACATAGATTTGACAACTTAGATAGTTTACTGTCATCCACTCTGGGTCCTCCAGGGCCCCTTCTAGCTCCGGTCCAGAATATATATTTTTTTTTCTGTGCCTTGGAACTGTGAGCTATTTTTTCTTCTTCAAGACATCAAGGCAGACCACTCCAAGCTGGTTAAGATGCAATTCTGACAGTATAAGTTAGGCAGGTCAGAGGACAAAAGTCTTGTCACACTACTTATTGAGGGTACAAATAATTAATGCTACCCAGTCCGAAAGCCTGAGAATATTTTCACAGTATGAGGAAACATTAGCAAGTCTGTGTTCCTACATGAGAAATGCTGTGTGTATATTAAGTTCATCTTGAACTAGTAATGAGAAAATAATTTCTTGATACAAACCACATTAATTCAGTAGACTTTCTTTCAGCAGTTAACTTAATCCATTGGGAACTGGTGGCTCTGTTGTTAGATAACTTTCCCTATCAGGAACTTGCTGTCATATGTCCACCCTCCCATTCCTTCTACAAGGCTTTTCCTCTCAGATTGCATATGGTTTCAGTTGTTGGTGCAATGCTACATGCCTGGTTGGAAAGGGCTTGTTTGGATGGATACAGAAGGTTGGCTAGTGACGAATGTTTATATGTCTAGGGCTGGAAGTAACCTTGGTGGGGAAAAGGGACTTAAATCTCCAAATTTGTGGGTTCTTTTTCTGCTACCAATTTAGAAAAAAGCAGTTATATATATGGCCCTGCAGGTGTCATCTTTTGTCTAACACTAGAGTGATATAATCACAGATAAAAACTGGAAAGATCCTTGTGCCTTCAATAACCTACAAATTAAGTTACTGCAATTTTTTTCTTTTTCAGAGGCATAAAGATAAATTATATATCAGGTTTTCATGTGAGATTCCACTGCTTAGTGATTACAGAATTGTACTAACTTATTCCTTAGAATAGCAAGGGTAAGATTACACTGTTAACTCCCTCACCAAAAATCTCACAGCTTAGCCCATATGTTTCTCAGGCTGTTTACATATTTTGTTTTGTTTCTTCTCTTTACAACACCCTCTCACAGGTCAACTGACATTCTTCCATACACCCAGATTCTCTAATGTCAGTGTTTCCAATGATCAGTAACTGGAGTAATAAAAAAG